>NC_056733.1:1846288688-1846298688 GCF_019279795.1 Protopterus annectens
ACTAAATATGTACCCAATTCAGGTCAGATAACTTATTTAGGTATAATACTATCTAAAGATATTAAATCTATTATATATAATAATTATAATACCTGTTTTCTTAATATACAAAATCTTTTTAATACCTGGAATAATATGTTTTTACTATGGAGGAGAGACTTACAATTATTAAAATGATAAAATTC
Source organism: Protopterus annectens (assembly GCF_019279795.1). NCBI lineage: Eukaryota > Metazoa > Chordata > Ceratodontiformes > Protopteridae > Protopterus > Protopterus annectens. Next base: position 1,846,288,874 of record NC_056733.1, read on the forward strand.
CCAAGATTTTATACTTAATACAATCAATAATACTTCCACCTACAAAAATAATTATCAAGAAACTGAACACACTAATGTTAAATTTCTTATGGGCACCTAATAGACCTAGGATTGCATTAAAGAAACATACTAATAGCTGGTCTCAAGGGGTATTTTTTTTCCAGACTTTAATTTATATACTATCTCTTCTATTGTAAAAGTTATTACTTTATTAATAGATCAGTCATATGTCACAAAATGGAAAGATTATTGGGAGCTAATTAGTATACACTTCATGAAAATCTCCTTAACACATAAAAATATGATTGTAAATAACTCCATGTAATGGTTACTAAAGGAATTTTGTACTTCACCTATTACACCTAAACATATGGTTTGTTACCCATTAAATATTATTATTAGTTATCGTAACTTTATATTCATGCACCCTAAGTATAGGGAATGGAATTTTATTGTATTTCCTATAATGTATACTCAGGGTATGCTTTTGTCATCTACTTCTGAAGGAACTCATTTAGCTATAGATAATGATCTAAAGTACTGGTATCAGTTGATATCTGATAATAAAGTTAAAAATCTAGATTTCTTAAAACAAGAATTTGATCTAAGAGAAACTTGCTGGTTAGAGGTTCAGACCTTTAGACAACATCTCATTAATAAAATAGATTTAATGTCTATAACTGTTAAAGAATCTATTCCAACACTGATTGATTACTTGATATTAAATTTACAACATAAAGTTTCTGATAAAGGTAAACTTTCATACATACATAAAGTTATCAGACAAGAAACTTTTTACAGTGTAGATTCATACTGGAATTATTTCACTTCTATTAATGGGGACCCACCAAATCAACAAGATAAACAATATATATTGGAATCTGCTTATAGAACTATGTCTTCCATTGTCTGGAGACTTTATACATGGAAATTTTTACATAGATCTTTTATACACCTTTGATGATGAATAAAATAAATAATAAAGATAATCTATGTAAGAGATGTAATGTAGAAATTAATGCTGACTGGGCTCATATGTTTTATGACTGTATAAAATTGAAAGAATACTGGAAGTCAATTAATGAATTTTTGCAGGCTCTTTTTACAGATAATTTCATTATTTCTAAATCTCTTATATTATTCAACACACCTGTACCTCAAAGTGTTAATAAGGTTAAGCTTCCCTTGTTATGGTCTATTCTAGCAGTGGCTAGGAAAATAATAACTAGAAATTGGATTTCAGATACACCTCCTTCGTTCAATGAATTTAAAAATGTTATGAATATAGTGTGCCATATGGAAATAAACACAAGTAGGACTAGAACAAACAGAAAAACATCTTATTTTATTGTATGGGATAATTTACAAAATTTGTTAAAAAAATTTTAATTTCAATAGCATGGTATTTTAGTTTAATTAATTGATCTGATTGTAGTGGATGTCTTTGTAAATACTTTAGTTGTTTTGCTGAATATTATAATAATACCTATTTTTAATTACTTGTATAAAATTTATTTTATTTATTTATTATTTATTTTATTTTATTTTACATTTGTTGACCGGGCTAGTCCAGCTGGATAATTTCCATTTTCAGTGGAGGCCCGGGGAGAAAAGCTCCACAGATTAAAATAAGGTAATAGAGATTAAACAATTACAATAAATGTGAGAAACTCAGACAGTGGGCAACAATGCATACATATAAGTTTAGATAAAGTAATACAAAACATATGGTAATATCTATGTATTGAGAAAGGCATTAATTGTTTACAGTACTATTGTATGAGAATAGGGTAATTACTCATTTTAAAATGTATATACATAAGTATAACAGACAACAAATTTTTTTTTTTTTTTTTTTTTTTTTTTTTTTGAGAGCAATAGAAATAGTATAGTCATACAGTTGTAATGTCATTTGTGTTGACAGAGAAAGATAGTTTTGAAATAAGAAATTCTGATAGTAAAAAGAATAATGTAGATTAGTCTGGGTTGGTACAAGAGCAAAGCCAGAAGTTGGTCAGATGTAAGAAAAGATGTTTTTTAAAAAATTGTTATGATATTTCCCTTATATGTTAAAACAATAAACCTGTTTTGAAAAAAAAAAAAAAAACAGCTTTTTCAGTATCAGAAGAGGTTAAGAAATATCCTAATATTGTTAAAAACAACCAAAAAGAGTACAGTAACAAACAAATCTACTCAAACTAAAAACAATCACCCATGCCCCAGATAACCTTTCTCTAAAATACCTAAAGCTAGCAGCTGAAGGAATTTTCAGTCCAGCTTCCATCCTCATCAACTGCTCTTTCACTGAGTTTTATGTCTGAATGCCATGAAAAGAATGTCTGTATTACCCCTACACAAAGGAAGTAATTCTACTGAACTCAATAACTTTCGACCCACAGCTATACTCTCTCCCCTGGCTAAAATACTTGAAAAGGGCATGCAGCCACAACTTAGCCTACACCTCACCAAAAGCAACCTTCTGTCTTCCACATACGCATGGTTTTTGACCCTACCACAACAACACTATGGCCCTGCTAAGCTTCACTCACACAATTAACTTACACAGGAATAATGCACAAACAGTATCAGCCTATTTTCTTGATCTTTCAAAAGCCTTTAACACAGTCTCATATCTAATACTATTAAACAGACTTGCTACTCTAAGCCTAAATAATTATTCTATGTCCAGGTTCAAAATCTGCCTTTACTGTCAACAAGCTGCCAAATGGCTAACCAGTTATCATCCTTTCTACCTGTAACTTCCAGAATCTCTCAAGGATCAATTCTTGGTCCCATACTTTTCAACATTTTTACTAATAAACTATCACAACATACCAGATCTGCCTCAATAATCCAGCATACAGATGACTCCACCTTAATTTAGCATTCTAACAGCCTTGCTGAACTTCAGCTAATTACACAGAAATCATTCACAGCAGTTGAATCCTGGTTAGCTAACTCACAGCTACATCTTAAACCCAATAAAACTAAGTTCATCCTGTTTACACCTAAAAACTCAGTACCCCAAAACTCTTCCTTTCACATAACTTCTTCTAACAACACTAGCACTGAGCTTGTCCCAAGCATTAATGAAAATTTAAAATTTGATTAGCATATTCAAAACTTGGTGAGAAAAAAAAAAAACACCAAAATCTTGGCACCTTTTACAGAATCAAACCATACCCCACAAACACTGCCAGAAAACACCTAACCTCCTCCTACTCACACCTCTCTACTCTGCTGCAGTATTACAAATCTACAAATCTACCACCACTCAACTATACAAACTGGAACAATGCTGCTATAAAATAACTAAATTCATTGCTAACAACCTACACTGTACCCATCATTGTTTATCTTTCAAGGTACTTAACTGGTTAGAATTACTGCATGTCTTCGCGTACAGCCAACTAACATTCTTACATAAATTTATCTACACACCTAATAACTGCCCAACTCTAACTACACTCATTCAACTATATTCACCACCAAGATCATCAAGATCCTCAAATAAACTCCTGCTACTAATCACCTCTAAATCTAATCAGAGCTACAGAGATGTAATATTCTTTAATTTCCTTGCTAAACTGGGGAACTCTACTCCACTTTCTATCAGACTAGAAGAAAATGATTAAACCCTCAAGTCCCTCATAAAATCTTACCTAGAAAAATGTTGGATCTGCATTTGCTCATTCCCTGGAGAGCAAACTAATAATTATGCCTTTGTTTTCCCCTTTCTTTTCCTGTATCTCCCATAATTATACCTACCTTGACTCATTACCTAGACTCTAATTAAACAGCTCTCCAGTGTGCAGACATTCCCTCAATACCTGCTTCTTGCTTTTTTCTCTTCCCATCGTAATCTCTCCCTTTCCATCCAAATGTACATTTCATCTGCTTAAAATATTACTTTCTGTTACTAAACTATGAAACCAATATATTGCACTACAAGCACATTACTCTTCTAACAACTGCTACCTGTATTACTAAATGTTTTAATTACCATCACTCTTTATTATTACTGGATATTCCTATGTATTGCATTATTTTAAGTAAAATGGTCAAAACTGTCATTTACATATACTGTCTCTTGTAAAACAATCAATGTTGTCACATGTATATTGTCTCTTGATGGTTACCCAAAAATAAAATGTGAAGCTTTTCTCCCTAAGTCTCCACTGAAAAGGGGTCTTGCTCTCAAATGTCTGTTCATGGTTAACAAATTCTGTGAATAAACAAACAAACAAACAAACAAACAAACAAATAAATAAATAATTCTATCATCACCAAGAATTATGTCACTATACAAACAAAAAGCTTACTGATTTCTAAACAATTAGCTTAGCTTCTGGTGTCATTCAAAGGGGGTAAAATATTTAACAACCTGAAAAGAGATGATCAACAGTCCTAACTGTTTTGCCAGGGATGGCAAGGATAGCTCACCCCAAGACCTTCATATGCTGATCAAATCCTTGTCCACCACTGATAGTGCCTTTTTAGGAAATGGCAGTCTTCTCAAGATTGCAACATAACTAAACAGAATTTGGACAACATTAAGGTATTGTTGCTCAATTTCTGGAGCCTTAATAAAAAACTTCACTCCCTGCAGGCACTCATTACCTGGGAAAACATTGATATCTGCATCATCACAAAGACCTTGTTCATGACAATTGAGAGCACACCATCAGGGCAGTGTTTAAATGCCTATCACACATTCAGGCCCTCAGCATTAGACAAAGGCAGTAATGGTAGTGCTCTCTCCATATTCTTTAAAATATGCTCTTCTACAGACTCTTTAGACAAGATAATGACCTGGAACTCCTCCACGTCCAACTTGCTATTAATAATACTCCTTGTCATATCATAGATAACTATACAACACCATCTAACTTCCACTCAGATCATCCTCCTACCTAGCTTGTATGAGTTCCCTAAGTATTAAGGCAAACACCATTCTCATAGAGACTTCAACTACCTCTCCATAACTACCTCTCCATCCTTAAACATGTGTGAACAGAGATTTCTGGACTTCATTAATACAAACTCTTTCGACCAGTTAGTCTGCAAACCAACCAGGGGAAATACGATGCTAGACTAGGTCTTTACCAATATGGGGCTGCTTTGCTCTCCATCAATTGCAACTTCCACTCTGATCAAATCAGACAACAAGACAGTAAAATTTACTGTAAGACTGAAGCCTGAAATATCTTTAAATACTTTGGAATTCAGAGATTATGTGAAGGCTAATCTTCTAAAAGTAAGTGACGACTTGGGTAATTCAAAAGACAATTCCGTCTTGATGACCCTCACTGCTTATGTGGAGTCATTCACTACTAAATTCTTTGCACAGCTAAATAGCTGCATAGATTCCCTTCATAAAAACAGAATGACAAATTCAAAAATAAACCCCTGTGGTGGACCACAAATTAGAATAGGCTCTATAATACAATAAAAAGACTCATTGTGTACAAAAATAAATTTATATATCAAGATAACAAAAATGCCCTTGCTAAACTAAACAAGGAGCTCTGAACCCTGATCAAATCAAACTCAGATATTAGGAAAAATAGCCACCCAGGTGATGGATACCTGCAATACCTTCTTTAATTATGTGAGGAATTTTACAACTAGTGCCCAGCACTGTGTAGAGCTAATAGCAAATGATATTTACGTACTCATATCCAATGGACATAAGCAATGAATTAGCAGACACATTTAGCTCAAAACTTCACTGCCATCTCCTCTACAATATTTTCATGCTATATAAACACATCTACACCCCACCAAATCTCCCAAGAAGTTCTCAAGGAGCTATGAAAGATCAGGAACATTACATCTATGGGGCCAGATAACATACTTTGTTGCCTACATGTTAGCTTGAAACATGACTTATCTGACATCCTACAGAAGCTACTCAATATCAGCCTCAAACCAGGCCAGCTGAATGGAGAACAGCAACAGTCCTTCACTTGTACATAGGCTAGTTTTCAAAGGACCCAAGTAATTATAGACTCATAAGCCAGACAAGTCTCCTTTTTAAGACTATAGAATGGATCATTAGGGAACTAATAAACAAGGATATAGGAAACTTATATACTCATGACCCTACTCAGTTCAAATTCATCAAGGGCAGGTCCTGCTTTCTTAAACTGGTCTACTTCTTAAAAAATATTACTGAAACAATGGGCAAGGGTAAAACAGTGCACACTTCATATCTAGACCTTGTAAAGATCTTCAGCATTCTCAAACACTCAGGTACTGTGTGGGCAACAGAAAGTATTACAAAGAAAAAATTATATATATATATATATATATATATATATATATATATATATATATATATATATATATATATATATATATATAGATCTACTTTCGAATCGCGAAAGACCATAATCCCAAAGTTTACAATATTGAGACAAAAATCACTAAACATAATACCCCAAAATTCCACAATACTGACTTTCAAAATATTGAAAAACTAAATACAAACTTCCACCGTACCCCATGAAAAACTATAACAACAACCAAACCAAAAAAATCTATTAATCTACATTTGATCAGGGGGACCAGCCCTGCTGCACCCCCCTCATTATAGATATCAACTCCAATGTCGCACTACCATGAAGATAACTGCAAATCTACTGTTACACACCCTACACTTCCACTGCACACTTTCAAAACCATACCTGCGAGAAACAGTCACCATACATCTACAAAAATCACCACTTGCAAAACTAACACACACATACAAACTGTTATGTGCCGACTCCATCTTACTCCTCATAATTCCTAAAATCTTAAAATATAAAATATTTCTCACCCAAAGACTTACATGTGAAAAACACCTAGCTTAAGCTTCCGTACATAACCATACAATAACTGTATCCCACAAACCACTACACCTTGAAGCAACAGCATACAATTCACATCAACCAAACTTACTACACATTCAGCATTCTCAGATTCATTATTCTGACGGTTTCAAAAAATAGGATTCTCAACATTTTTGTCTTGATATTGTAAACTTCAGGATTATGTCTTTTGAGATTCGAAAGTAGAGCTATATGTGTGTGTGTGTGTGTGTGTGTGTGTGTGTGTGTGTGTGTGTGAGAATACACACACACACACACACATTTTATATATATATATATATATATATATATATATATATATACACACACACACACACACACACACACACATACATATACATATGTAAGTATATGTGTATTTGCTTATATTGCAGTTATGTATAGCTTTTTTGTTACTGCAGTTATGTATAGCTTTTTTGTTGGTTATTGTTCCTATATTGCTATTTGTATGTGAAAACACCACCTGTGTCTGTCTGGCGACAACTCCATAATTTGTAGATTAGACAGAACCACACTGATACAATTGTTAACTTAGCAACGAAACCCTGACTTTATTCTTATATGGACTACTTTTGCATTTCTATGTTATACTGAATTGTTGCTTTAATTCATACACAACTACCTTGCTTTTTCTTAGTTAAAGTTCACAATCTTTTGCTTTTAATGATTACTATAATGAGTTGTTCTAAAGCACAGTCAGAAGAATGCTATTGTAACTGCATGTGTTTTTGCTTATTCCACTTCCTTAGTTAGTAGACAGAAAAATGCTGTTTAGTTAGTAAGGAGCCAATTAACATTGTTGGATGACATTATTGATTGTTGTGAAGAATTTTTGTTTGGATGCAAGCATTTCCTATTTCTGCTTAGTCCTTAGTAATATAGCTCATCTTTGCCTTTTTAAAAACTGTTATTGGTGATGCTATGAAAATAATGTATCTGTGTTTATTCTGCATTTTTCTTCCCTTGACCTATACAACTCACCGTTGAACTTAATATCTCTTTTCTCTCTTTATTTTACAGTTTTAAGGTCCCTGCAACTACATTTCATTTCTGCTCTTACCTAAATGGACTGCACCCCTACTTGCCCAGCATTCTCTTTCCAAAGGACTATTTCTGTGGTCTAAGAGGCATAAGAAAACCTTAATTAAATGTAACTATAGCTGTTTAAATATTAATCTTAGACAGATCTGTGTACTGCATTTGCTTTCAACCATTTTCTAATTTAAAATTTCCACACTATTCTCTACTATTACTAGTCCTTTAATGATACTTAAATTCTCTGCCTCTGCGCTCACCAATCTAGGGTCAGCGGCTGTATGGTGAAACCAACCCCCTCCCACCCATATAGGCTACTTTAGTGACTCTTCTTCTTTTTGTTTGCAATTAAACTCCTAGTAAAAAGAAAACTAAAAGAAGTAATTTGGGTATCAGAATCTATCAATAGCCGTACTGCCAAGCTGTACCTGTTGATTTTTTTTATCAGCATACAGCTTCCATCTACTGTTTTATTACTTGTCCATCTCTCCCTTGAGTTGAATACTGTAGTTTTCATCTAAAACTTACCCAAAGTCAAGCTTTCCTGATAGTTCTTATTTTCCTTGCTTCCCGGGGTCCTGAGTCTGCCTGCTCCGTTCACCCTTTACTCAGCTCGGGCTCACTCCGCTCCCCTACCCTACCCCTATTCCCATCACCCCTACTTTCATTACATTTATACACTCTCCTCCTTGCCTCTACCTCTCCCATTCTGATCACTCCCAACCAATCAGCAACCTTCACCTAATTAATCTAACCACTCTCTTCTCCTTCTTCCCTAACTCCTTAATCTGATTATAACAAACTCTAATACAACATATCTCTCATATCTCACAACCAGAACTATGTTACACATCTACCTAACTATCCCTACTATATTTCTACTTACTCAACTCACCTCTTACCACCATACAGTTCTATATACTAATTCATCACCTACAATCAACTATCCTTTTAATGTAAATACTGTTCTCCACACTCTTTATATCTCAGCATTCTCTTTACTACCTCCCACATACACCTTTATTAATTCAAAGCTCTCACCTGCCTACCCCCCTCACTCAGAACTAAAGTAAAATACATCTGCCACTACTCTCTATATCCTCAACCTACAATACAGACTTTAAATCTCTTCCTAGCTGGTGATACTCAGCCCAACCCTGGTCTTACACCCCTCACTCAACCCTTGCCCACTTCCCTCTCAACCAATTTCTGCCTCACACACAACCTTTCCTGATCCAAACTACATTACCTTTAAAAGCCTGAACCTGTACTCCATTAACATACAAATACCTCTGAAAAAAACTACTGAACTACTCTCCTGGATATCTCAATACTCTCCTCACATTTTAACCATAACCTAAATCTGGTTAAAACCCCACATATCCAATAATGAAATCCTTCCTACAGGTTCCAATGTATTTCGGTTAGACAGACCAAAGAAAAAAGGTGATGATGTTTCAATTCTATACACCAACACACTAAACCTATCCCCCATACAAATTCCACTAGCAAGTTTCCACCCAGCTCAAATACTGGTCTATATTACAGTCGGAGTTCCATAACTCCGAACACCTAATGGTCGAACCATTATGTTTGAAGTTACAGAACTTCGAGTATGTAAAAAAAACTAACTACACAATGGACAAAACAATAACTTGCTGCAAACAAGGGCGCAAGCCACCCTGCACCCCCTGCTACTTAACTATACCAACTCTGAGATCACACCACAATGAAGTGAATGGAAACCTCCACTTATGGAGATTTCCATTCAAATGCTCAAACTTTTACAAATTCGAACATATGGTCTTGACCATATGTGGTTCGAACTTGTAAAAGTTCAACTACGTGATAGGAACCCCTGAAATACTTATACTCAACTGTCATATGAATACCTGCAAAAGAATT
>NC_056733.1:1846303688-1846511188 GCF_019279795.1 Protopterus annectens
TAACACAAGAAAGTAGAGAAAAGATCACAAAAAGACAGGTTATGATATATATATATATATATATATATATATATATATATATGTGTGTGTGTGTGTGTGTGTGTGTTTTACTTTCAAAATGTGGCTAATCAAAATAATTTTCCACCTTTTGATCAGATCGGTTTGCCAAAATTGGTAATAATGATTTAAAAATATTGGAAATGGTAACACAGTATCGACATTTAAACATCAAAAGTTCCAATATTGAATGTCCATGTCATTTGTAATGTTTTTGCAGGGGGGCAAGCCCCCTGCACCCCCCTTGACCACCTGTATACTATATATTCCAACACCGAGATCACACTACAGTGAGGAAAAGGGTAAATTTCCTGATACTCACTGTAGTGCGATCTGTTATCAGAATGTTGATTCCACATTAGCGAATGCACACTACCAGTCGCTAATGAGGATTCGAACATTTCCTGGATTGGCATTACGAAAACTTGAAAATAGCCTTTTGACCTTCCCAGCTTCATGTGTGCCAAGCTGAATTTTGATAGTAAATCTATATCTATATATATATATATATATATATATATATATATATATATATATATATTGGCTTCATTCTTTGCTCACCACTTGGCATTGCATATCAGGTACTGTCAGCGGTCACTAGCAGTGAATAATGGTTCACTTCCCAAGGCACAAATGATCCGGTGCACTGCTGTCAGCCTTCTGGACAATACTGAGTGAAGTAAATGCATATGTTAGCTACCTTTGTCTGTGGCACAAGGTGCAATTGCAATGAGTTTGTAGAAAGAGAATAGGCAATGTGGGGTTTGAATTCGTTTTACAGATAATTTTATGAAGGGTTTCAGAATAATTATTGACATACATTTATATATAAGAATTGAACAGCCTAAGTCTACGTGAGAAATGATAAACATGTTATCTCTCGCTCTTCTGAATTCCTGTTACAAATGTCTTTTTGGAAATTCAACTATTCTCATTATTAATAACAATATGTGATATGCATAATGAAAAATATGGCAGTTTGTAAAGTGTGAGAACACAAAAGCAGTAATATGAAAAATGTGTAAAACACCTGTAATATATACTGAATTACTTATCTATATCTCCCAAGTAGTAATCCTGACAGTAATATTTTATTACTTTATTTTGCTTTTGCTGCTTGTTCTTAGAAGTGTTCATTTGTGTGTGCGTTTTGGTGCATTTATTAGTGCTTCTTGGTAGCCTGATTAAAATGTAACTGGTATTCCAAGCCTTTTAATTTTGGTTTAAGCACTTGGGCTTCAGGCCAGTTGTTTTACATTAAGAAGGTTTGTTGTCTACACTCTCGTGGAAGGAGAGGGTAGCCTCTGCCTTCCTAGCTGGGAATTGCTGGTGAAAGCTTACCGTGTGTATTATTCAAAGTGTCTTTTAAGCATTTGGGTTCCAAACCCGTCATTATAGATTAAGAAGATTTGCGGTGTAAATTCTTGTGACAGGAGAGGATAGCTTACACCCTTCTAAGCTGGGAATTGCTGGTGAAGGCTTATTTTGCCTGTTATTCTAAGTGTCTTTGTTTTGGTTTAAGCACTTAGATTATTTTATTCTAGGAAGGTTTGTGGTCTACATACTTGTGGAAGTATTCTACCGAACTACTGTTTTATTTAAACTGTTTTATTTTTTTATTTTTATTTTTTTTGCTGTTGTGACTGAGATATTCTGTGCTTTGAATTTCAAGTACTTCTGCAATTCATACCATAGTCTAGATCCAGGCTTGCTGAATCTAGACTGCTCAGTATCATTTGAGCTGTAAAATCAGCCATCTGTTAATGAAGAAGGACCCCATGCACCCTTATGGCAGAAGTGTGCAGCCAAGGACCCATCTGAGTCAGGGATTGCTGGAATAAGGCTCAGCCTTGGGCTTTCTGATTGGTTACTTTTTAAAATCATTTAACTTTGCTTGTATTTAAGCATTGTGTTCATGTGGGTTTGCACTCAGTTTACCAGAGCTGCTCAGAGATTGCACTGCTGCCCTGTGAGCAACTCATTTGTGCATTGTGAAGTACTGATGCAGTTTTCTATCCCTAGTCCTCCAGAGAATTGCTGCTTATGGTTAGTCTTACAGTAAAACCTGGTCCATTTTTCATACTCCCACTAATTACTACAGTACATACCTGCCATGATGGACAGACAGTTTCCCGCCATTTCTCCAACCAGCCTGATTGACATGGGCATCCTGAAGTAATATTGCAATTGCCTCATGTATATTGACAACCAGTTGCTCCTAAAAAATAAATACAACATGTGAGAGATGTTTATATACTATGTATTTGGAACCAGTTTTCTCACATAACAACAAACCAGATATCAAACAGGTTGTCAGCAGACACACTTCATCTTTTGCACATACCAACCTCACAACACATAAATTCACATACTCGTAGGTACATGCTAGAATCCTACCTAAATATCAGAGACCTCCCAAGTGTAAACACTGCAGACCGAACAGAATCCACTACACATAATAATACACACAACGTCTCAGCCAATAAGCCCCTAAGGAAAAACACCTCTAAACCAAATGTCTTTGTCATAGGTGACTCCATAGTGAGACACAAGGAGACGGTCACTGTCAGCTGCCTGTCAGGTGCCAGGATTCAACGGATCATGTACTTACTCAAGTCTCTCAGAAACAAGTGTCGTTATCACTCTGTCATAGTCCATGTTGGAGTGAATGACTTGAGATGTACCTCACTGGACTATATGAAGAGAGACATGACTGAGTTCTTTGATTATGTGTCCCAAGCAGGGATTTCCCAAGCTCTAAACAGCATTCTACCTTCACTCAGGATGATACCTCAATAAAAACAAAATATTATTTACTTCAATTGGCTTAGCGTCTGGTGTCAATCCAGGAGGAACCAGTATGGTTGACAGACCACACTGCTTTGCCAGAAATCGTCTTCACCTGTCACCGCTTGTCTTTTGGTTAGTGGCAAAAGTACTTGCCTCCCCATAAGACATTTTTTTAGGCAATGCCATAACAACAAAATTCCTGATGTAAAAAGATCCATTAGAAACAAACTCAAGGTTATACTGCTTAGTTGGACTTGGAGTGGAAATCAGAAACTGCACTCACTGGAAGCACGTCTTATCTTGGACATACCTTGCTATTTGTAGTAACTTGCTTTTTTAGTAAATTGTAAATAGACAATTTCTTTTTTATTACATGGTCTGTACATTTACATCATATGCAACCTTTTGTAACCAATTCTAATACTACTATCCATATTTTCTGTATTGTTCTCAAACAAAATTGTTTTTCTGTACTGTCACATCAGATGCAAACTCTATTGTTGTAACCATCTTGTATGATTTTGTGGAGCTTTTTTCCCTGGGTTTCCTCTGAAAAAGGATTCTAGCTCAGTTGGACATTCCCGGTCAACAAATGTCAAATAAATTAAATAAATAAATAAAAAAGATGACAATGTCTGTGCAGTCACAGAAAAATGGTTCAAGGCTGCAGACAGCACCCCGGCCACGAAGACTAAAATGGCTTCCACATGTTCAGACCCCAAAACGAGCCTAAAAGATCTAAAGGTGGAGGTGGATCCATCCTCATTAAAGACAAATACACTTCAAGAGTGGGCAAACAGTACGACTCCCTAGAGCTACTCCAGGTCCAGCTAACTGTAGGAAAAACCCCCTTCCAAATCATTGTTAGCTATAGGTCCCCCACCATGAGCTACTAGAGCCACTATGCCTATCTGGACCTACTTGAGTCACTCACTATACAGCAAGGCACCTTGGTCATGGGTGACTTCAACTATCCTTCCATCGACTGCAAGTCATATAAGAGGAGAAACAAGCTTACCCTAAGGTTCCTGGACTTTGTTAATACAAATGCTCTGTAACAGATAGTCTGCACCGTCACAAGTGGCTCAAATGTCCTAGACTTAGTATTAACTAACACAGGAGGTATCTGTACTACCCCCTGCATGTTGCCCTCCCTGGTAAGGTCTGATCATAAATCAATCTCATTCGAAGTAAAGGTCATGCCTGACCTCCCCTCAAGAGCAAAAAGGATGAAAATTTTCTTCAAAGCAAAGTATGGCCATCTAAGTGATGGCATAAATAATTCCAAACCCCCTGCTACCACTGTCAACAATGACTCCTATACAAAAGTGTCACAAATGCCCTGTATAAACACTTGTACAAACGTATAAACTCAACTGTGCCTTATCAAATCAAGACAAGGTCCTCACAAAAAAAAAAAAAACAAGCCACCCTGATGGACATCAAACATAAATAGGTTATACAACAAGTGCAAGAAACTAATGTCTAAGAACAAGAGAGAAGAAGAAGGACGCCCTCCACAGCTTGATCAAGCCAATTACAAAGCTAAACTAGCATCCCTATCTAAGGACGATGACAAAGCATTATTTAACTACATCAGAAATCTGAAGGGGGAAGGCCCAGCTTTATGCCAAACTAGTAGTGGATGGAACCACTGATACTGACAATGAGGACATCACCAACCTGTCACCACCAGGCATACTCCAAACCATACCTGTCACCAATCCCCTACCTAGTATCTCCAAAGAGCAGGTCCTAACTGCACTTTTCAATGGCCAAAAACACAGCCTCTATTGGGTCGTATAACATCCTAGACAGCCTATTAAATGGTCTAAAACAGGACTCAGCAGAACCACTTTGCACTCTCTTCAACCACAGTCTAAGTACAGGCTTTGTCCAGGTGGAGCGGAAAACAGCAACAGTAATTCCCTTGCACAAAGGGGGTCCATCAACAGACCCTGGGAGTTATAGACCCATAAGCCTAACCAGCCATATCTGCAGGGCCATGGAGAGAATCAGCATGGACCTTATCAACAAAGACATAGGTGACCTTCAAACTCTTGACCCGATCCAATTTGGCTTTGTTTAAGGTAGATCATGCTTATTAAACCTGATAGACTTCTTTGAAAATGTCACCAAAGCCCTGGATGAAGGCAAAACAGTATGTACAGCTTATCTTGACTTAGCCAAGGCTTTTGACACAATCCCCCAATGGGGCATCATTGAGAAACCTCACCCAGCTGGGAATTAATCCATATGTCACTAGATGGGTAGCCAACTGGCTTGCCAAAAGAATGCTTACAGTCAAAGTAGCAGATTCCACCTCTACCAGCAGACCAGTTACTGGTGGTGTACACAAGGATCTGTGCTGGGCCTACTACTGTTTGGAATCTATTTCTCAGAAGTCCAGGTGAAAATAGATTGCCTGTGGCTTACCAAGTTCCCTGATGACTGCAAACTGGGTGCAACCATCGAGTCCCCCAATGATGTTGGCATACTACAAAAAGGGCTTACACAGACAAATGACTGATGCCAAAGTCACAGGCTTAACCTAAACACATAAAATGTGTTATTATCCCTTTTTGCAAAGGGATAATCCCTGCAAATTATAATATTAACATTACCCCCTTATCTCAAACCCTGTGATGAGAGATTTGGGAACACAGATTGATAGCAACTTTAACTTCAGTCACCATGTGTCCACAGCTCATAGGTAAGGGCATCACTTCCAGAGCTAAGGATGTTACAATTCCCCTGTACCCATCCCTCATCAAACCACTAATAGAGTACAAGGCTGTATTCTGTATGTACCTCACCAGACACTTTTAGCAGCTGGAGGAACCTCAGAGGTTTTCTCACTAATTAAAGTCAGGGCCCTCAATACATGACCTCCATTGACAGACTGAAGCTCTGTCACTGTACTCTGTATCTTATAGGCTGCTGAAAGGTGACTTGTGCCTGGCCTACAGAGCAGACTCGGATCTTGCCCTAATGGAAATGTTGCACATCCACAAGTCAAACTGGGCAAGATTCACTTGCTCTAGGAATCTTAACCTAGCCTGCGGCATTAACAGGACATGCTGGAGAGACAGATATGTCTCACAGATATTGCCACTCCTGTGGAACAATCTCCTAATTCATGTAAAACAGAACTCCTCAATGACCCTATTTAAGAGTAACTTACACAACTGGATGGGAGATTCTAAATTTACCTCAGGGGTCTCCCCTATGTCCCTCTTAGATAAGGACAGTCAGTGCTAATCATAGACTCACACTGCAAATATAGACCATACAAACTGGTCAATAAGGGAACAAGGGTATATCATGGCTAGACTTATAAAAGCCCTAGGGCTAATAGCCTAGTAACCTTCTATAAACCTATGAACCTATAATACATTTCCTTTAAAACTGTGTCAATATTAATTGTATGTGCTTTGTCAAAATGAGACAATGTAATCTGTTGTGTGTCCCCTTTGTCTATATTTGGCATTACCTTAAGCCCTGATGATGTGTGATAGAAATGCGAGTTCTGATGTGCCAAGTGCAAATGAGCCTGGTGCCGATGTACTGCCGATAAAGATCCACCTGTTAGCTACCTATCTCTGTGACTCAAGATACAATTCCAGTGAGTTTGGAGGAAGGACACAGGCATTGCAAGATCTGAATCAAGTTTACAGATATTTTTACTGAGGGGGACAGAATAAGTACTGTCATTAATAATTTTTCATTTATAATATAATATTTAACACAGATGACAATCGCAAACATTAAATTGGCAATACAACTATTATTAATTATTGCTTCATAAATAAAGTGTTATGTGTCTAAATTATGTTAAGCATAACAGTTATGATAGTTGATATAATATGCACTTGCATATGTCTAATCTGTGCAATATTTATGTAAAATTATGTGTGTAAGACAATATGTCATATAAAATTAGTATGGAACATACACCAATATGTTATATTCAGGTCATGGAACTACATATATATAACACAAAGCCTGCCTTTAACCTAAAACTCCAGTACAATTATTAGTTAAAGTCAGACATACAGGTATATCTTAAGTATATCTCCATTCATTTTGAAACTTGTATACCTCAGCTTACAACATAAAAAGTAAGTTCTCCTGTAGCATGGACAATTAATCAATCTTTCCCATATTACCCTTTATTCCTGTGGGTTTCATTTCCAGGTGATATTATTCATCCTTTTCCTATTGTATGTCCCAACAGCCCATCATGCCCCAGGTGTAACATTTTACCTCTAAACAGCACTTATTATAACAAATATCATAGAGCATTGCATTGCTTACAGTGGAACATGTGTAAAATGGGGTGGGTGAGCATCACACATGGCCAGGTCTCACTGCCCATAATTTACAACTTTATTGTTTTTAGATGAATCATTCCCTATGTCCCTACAATGCATTGTTGTGCTTTGAATTATGCAAATGTAGCTGGAAAGGCTATATGTTGTTGTACAGAGGCTGTTATATGTGAAGTATGAATTAGGTGCCAATTCAAACATATAATTCTAAATTTAGATCAGTGCAAATGGTTAGTGAAGGCAAGGATAATTTTGAATTTAGAGCCCAAAGATGGTGTGAAGAGGAGTCCCAGATTGTTGTGGCACTCCTTGTGAAGTGTTACATCCTTATGGTACTGCAGGAAGACTATACAGGATCTCGGTGCAAGCCTGAGGTCTGGAATAACTTGGCCAAGGCTATCTCCAGTACAACTGGCATTCTACACACTAGGGAACAATGCCATCACCATTGCAGTGACATGAAGAGATGCAGGCAGGACCTCCTGAGCCAATAGGAGGATGAATTCAAGACTGAAAACACCTTTGAGTTGTGTAGTTGTAGGAACCATAACTAATCAATGATATAGAATGGAATTGCCAGCCAACACATTTATTCATTATACTTCAGTTTCTTGACATTTTTTCTGTTCTGTACAGCTGTTGGGACTATTTCCCCAAAAAGAGAGGTGTATCAGGAGATACTGACTCATCTCAAACATGCACAGGGTAAGCATGCATCAGGTATGAATACAAGCCAGATCATAGTTTTTAGGGCATCTGTCCACATGAGCTTGAGTAGGTGTACCTAACCTTTATAGCAAGCATAAATACCTGCTCCAGTAGATATTGATGACTGCATTAGGCAATGAACATGCCAGCTTAGCTGCATGTGGGTTCAATTCCCATCAGCAGAAAATATATTTTATTACAGAATAGTATGTATAAATCATTTACTGCAATATTAAATGACATTGAAAATTCAGTTTTTGTAACTGGATTTATTAACGTGGAATGCTTATATCTGATACTCCATAATCAAATAACTGTTTCCCTTTTAGTAATAATAGGACTGAGATTGATTTATTTTATGACACATTAATATCTTCAAATCATATATTGATGTGTTATATTTATATATATATATAATTAATGTTTATTAAAACGTGACATGACATTGACCTTGCTACCTTGTTTTTGTCTCCCCAACCCTATCTCTCTCTTTATATTTTTATGAGGATGCATTGCTGCTGCAACCCAAATAGCCATCAGCACAGGGAGCAAGACTGACCAGTATGGTTCAGTCCACTATAACTTCACTGGATGCAGTGGAGGCACCACCATAGGCAGCACAGAAACCCAGCACATCTGTCTCAAATCCTGACAGAGTTGTCTTCACAACTCCTGCACTACCTACTCCAGCTGTGTCAAGTTGCTCTGCCCCAGCTGCTGGTGCACTAGTACCCATCTAGAGTTACAATGGAGGTACTGATTTTGTCAAGTATCAAAACCTGACAGAGCAGGGAGATGATATCATGGACTGGGCCCCAGTGTCCAAATTGGAGGAGTAGAAAAGGCCCTGCATCGAATTGCAAAATCAATGCCAAGTCCATCACTGACACAGGAAACTGAGATACAACTAACAATGACTATTCTACAGGTAAAGACTAGGTTCTCACTCTGATAAAGCTTGATTCTGAACCGTGCCTCCAATGTCCTCTACCTGTCCCCAGTCATGGTGTCCCCCAACCTTTTCTGTCCATCTCTACTGCTTTATGTCTTGTGTGTCCTGTATGACTATGGCTGCTACCTAACTTACCTGACCTATCTGACCACCCCTTATTCCTAAGCACTTTCCTCTGCTGTCCTTTCTCTACAAAAAATTATTGGAACAAAATGAGTACCTATCCCACAAAAAAAATATTTATTTATTTATGTATTTATTTATTTTACATTTTTTACCGGGAAAGTCCAACTGAGATAAGACCCATTTTCAGCGGAGGCCCAGGAGAAAGGCTCCATATATAGAGACTATGCAAAACTTTTACAATACGTTATACAACACTTAAACAAGAAATTATACAAAAAATATACAAGACATACAGTACACCAGAAATTACATTCTATGCTATTATAGCTGGCATTTGTATTATACAATCATCTGATATAATTATTTATTGTAGTGTAGACATTGTAGTTTCTCATAGTAAGCTGCGGAAGGGTTTGTAGGTGGGAAACTGGATAGAAAATTAGATGAGGTTAGAGATTATCTAGACATGAGAGAGAGCATAGATTATGAGGTGGTCAGGGAAGAAATTTATGACCAGAAACTATTAAACCTGTTAGCCTGGAGTAGTTCTGGAGCAAAGCCAGGTGTCATTAAGAAAATTTTTAAGAATCTTTTTGAATTGGTTAGTATCTGTGTTGGTTCTGATGCTGTGAGGTAGTGCATTCCACCTTGTTGCTACATGATGAGAATATAGGGAGTCCCCTGCCGTATTAATGGATTTGGACACTTGTAGCAGAGATTTACATGCTGACCGAAGACTTCGATTTATGGTATGGGGCTGGAGAATATTTAGAAGAGCAGGGTGTTTTCAGGTTGATATACTAGTTTGTGTGCTAAGGTTAATTGGTTATAGGATAGAAGTTGTGGAAGTTCTAACCAGGTGAGTTTTTTTTAAGGAGTGACAGTGGTGGATATGATGTGGGCAGTCAGTTGCAAATTTAACTACTTTATTGTAACATGTTTCAAGTTAAAATCTGTCTTTTTAAGGTTGGTGAGAATTGGAGAAGCATACAGAAGTGTTGATAGAAGATGGATTATGGCAATGGCAATGCTACAGGTGCTAGTTAGATACTTTTTATTTCTGTAAAAAGTACCTATTTTTTGTGAAATTTCTTAATTGTTTGTGCTATATGTAGGTCAAATCTTAGGTTGTTATCTATTATTATAGGTTCATAGGTTCATAGGTTCATACTAGGCTATCTGCCCAAGGGCATTTATAAGCCTAGCCCATAGTTATGTGGCTTTCGCCACCCCTTTAGTTTGAATAAAAACTATGCCTATCATTTTTCTGTGCCTCTGTCAAGCAGTGACACTGAAGTAATCCCTGGGGTATATCTGCAATCTCCCATCCATTGGTCAAGATTCCTCTTGAACAAGGCCAGAGAGGTGCTCTGCCTCACATGTACCGGGATTTTGTTCCACAGCATAGGGAGTCTCTGGGTGATGAATCTGTCCCTCCTGCACGTTCTATTTATAACCGTGTCAAGGTTTAAGTCTCCGCCCTTGTGGTTCTGAGGGATCTAGATTTTTGAGGTGAAGCATATTCATCAAATCTGGGTTTGACATGGCCTTATATGTCAAGCACAGGTCACCTCTGAGCAAGCGGTATGAGACTGAATAGAGCTGGAGTTCTTTCAGTCGGGCAGCATAAGACATATTTTGAGACCCTTTATCCTTTTGGTGAGGAACTTTTGGGGCCTTTCAAGCTGCAGCAGGTGTCTGGTCAGATACATTCCGAATGGGGCATTGTACTCAATCATAGGTCTAATGAGTGATGAGTACAGGGGACGATGACCTCCCTTGATCTAGATGTGAATCCCTTCATGATCAGGTGGGCGATATAGAAGGTTTTCCTAACTACTTTAGCAACATGAGTGTCAAACGAAAGGCTACTGTCAACTTGGGTCCCCAGATCCCTGATGACTTTTTCTGTGCTCAGTGGATTGCCACCTATATGGTAGCTAGGGGTAACCTTGTTTTTCCCGAAGGGTATGACTATGCATTTTTGGCGTTTAACTTCAGGCCATGGCTCTGGCACCAGTTATCCGTTTCTGTGAGGCCCTTCTGGAGGATATCTGTGTCAGATGTTGTTTTGACTATGGCACCCAGTTTGCAGTCATCTGCAAACTTTGTCAGCCATAACCCTCCTGTGTTTGCTTGTACTTCAGAAAAGTAGATGCCGAACAAGAGTGGACCCAGGACTGAGCCCTGTGGGACACCACTTGTGACAGGCTTTGAGTCTGACATGGCTCCAGCAACTCTGACCCTGTGGGTTCTGTCACTTAGCCAGTTTGCAACCCATCTTGTGATGTATGGGTTTACATTCAAGCTGATGAGTTTTTCGATGATACCTGAGTGGGGTATTGTGTCGAAGGCTTTTGCCAGGTCGAGGTAGGCTGTATGGACTGCCTTTCCCTCATCAATGGCCTTGGTGACTGTCTCGAAAAAGTCAACCAAATTTAAGAGGCAGGATCTGCCTTTGACAAAGCCAAACTGGGTTGGATCCAAAGTCTGCAAGTTCCCTATGTCTTTATTTATGAGTTCCATTATGATCCTCTCCATGGCTTTGCAGATAAGGCTTGTCAAGCTAATGGGGCGGTAATTTCCAGGGTCTGTGGAGGCACCGCCCTTATGAAGTGGGACCACAGTTGCCGTGCGCCACTCCTTGGGTACGTATCCTGAGGTGAGGCTAAGATTAAACAGCTGTCCTAACTGTGGGTTTAATTCCTCGTTGAGTTCATGAAGCACACAGCCGGGGACACCATCCGGTCCCATGGATGTTGTGTTTTTTGCCTTAGTGAGGGCAGTTCTCACCTGGGCGTTGGAGATGTTTGGGGGACTACAATCCTCTGGAATATATATCTCTCCTTGGGGGGGAGGGGAGAGAAGTTTGCACTGAACCTGTCAGCCAGTATGTTAGCAATGTGTGTAGGTTCAGTAATTTTCACATCATTTTGAACTAATTCTGAGCATATCTGGGAGTTTCCTCCTAGGTTTCTAACATAGCTAAAGAAGGCCTTATGATTGTCTTTAGAGTCCTTGGCGATTTTTCTCTCAAAATTTGCCTTGGATGATTTTATGAGAGCTCTTAGTTTTTACTTATAATGATCAAAGGTGTCTTACCTTTCAAGGATTTTGCTCTATCTTGTAGTAGCTTCCTCCTTTTGTTGTAGAGCTTGTTTATGGCTGGGGTCCACCAGACTGGACGCTTGCCTTTGGTACAGAGAGTCTTAGTTTTGTTTGGGATTGCCTGATCCATGCAGTCCTGTAGGAGCTGGTAGAAGGCATTTGTAAGTGATTCAGCGGTTTGAGTAATGTTTACCACTGGCTCAGGGGCCTTAAAGGAGACCACACTAGTTTTTAGAAGTGTGAAATCGGCTTTTGAGAAGTTTTTCACTGTGGTCTTTTTTGTTTCAGGTGGGGGCGGGATGAGGACCTCCAGCGAGATTAGTTTATGATCTGATCTCACCAGTGAGGGGTATACTTCCGGTGTTGAACATTTTGATCCCATGTTCGTGATGATGAGATCAAGTATGTTTTCTCCTCTTGTGGGTATGGTGACTAGTTGTTCCATGGCATTTGAGTTTATGAACTCCAGGAATCTCCAGGAATCTTTAGAATTACTCCTAGTAGTTTTGTTTGTGAATCAGCATTCATTTTGCTGTTATTCCTAGCTGTGCTGTAGAAGGTGCTGGGGGGTGGAGGATCTTGTGGGTTGGAAGATCATGAGTTTTCTTTTATTGGGGTTGAGTATGAGGTGAAGGTTAGAGAGCCATAGCTCAGCATTTGAGAATGATTTTTGAGTTATATCATGGAGGTGTTGCAGATTATTAGCGGTGCATATAAATAAGTGTTGTGTCATCTACATATTGGATAGTTGAAGCCACTGGGGTAGTAGCACTATGGAGGTTGTTTGTAAAACTAGTGAAGAGTAGAAGCCCAAGAATTGAGCCTTGAGGTACTCCTATTGTGTCGGGAAGGGGGGGGGGGTGGGACATTAGGCCATTTTACGGATTGTTGGCAGTCCTGTAGATAGCTTTGGATCCACATGAAGTGCAGAGGGGCTGAGGTTCAGTTTGTAGAGTATATTTAATAGTTTGTAGAGGGAAACCATATCAAAGGCCTTGGACATGTCTAAAAAGACTGCAGAGACTATTTTACCATTGTTTCTGAGTTGGTTGTTGGTATTGGTGAAACAGAAGAGTGCAGTTATGGTACTATGATGGGGCCTAAAATCATGTCAACATGTTGCTGGCATGTTGTTGAAGGTAAGATAATGAGTCAGTTGAGAGTGGATACATCTTTGAGGATTTAGATAGTGGAGAGAAAATGGCGATCAGTCTGCAGTTCTTGAGCTCTGTGGAATTTCCGCCTTTGTGTAAGGGGATAGTGTGTGCGATTTTCCATATTGCTGGGACATATTATTCTGCTATGGACCTGTTAATAAGGATTTACACTGGATAAGATATGTCTTCAGCTGCTAGTTTTAAATATTCAGCTGGTAACTTGTCAGCTGCTATTGAAGAGGGTTTGAGTTTTTTTGAGTAGTTCCTTAATGGTAGCTGTGGGAACAGGCTGAAAGGAGAAGGAGTTGTAGTTAATATTGAGAGGTTTGGAGGCTTGTGATGGTTCTGTGGAATTACTTTTAATTAGAGATAGTACACCTTCAGTGAAGTATTTATTGAATTATTCTGCAACAGGGGTAGGAAAGTGTAGTAAGTTGGGGGAATGGGTAGTGGAATGTTCTCCATGGAGAATGGCATTTATTGTATTCCAAAAGTTTGTGGGGTAATGCTGGTGCTTATGGTGCAGGTTATAGTAGGAGTTAGTTTTTTAGTGAGGTTGATTTGGTGTTTAGCCTTGTTTCTAATTTTCTGGAATGTGATGCGGTTGATTTAGGCTTTACAGGTGAGCCATGTTTGGCAAGCTTTGTCTGTTTTCCTAAGGAGCATGCTGGTGTTGTTAGTTAGCCATAACTAATAATATAATATGCCTCATACCTAACTCTCCACTTTGCCTAAATGTCTTCTTGATACACTTGATTTGTCCCAAATGTCTACATAACATTTTTCTGTTAACACTCCAAAGGCATTATGTACACCCACAAACCGCAATGCTGCTCAGGTTTAAGTAAAAACTTTAATAGATTTAGTGCTTTCACCCACTACCCATGGTCTTCATCAGAATCTAATTACATCGTGTATTATATATAATATTCTGTGATGAGTTTAGAGTTCCATTTATTTTATTATTGTGTTTTTAGAAACAAACTTTTTTAATTAATGTTTTTGTACATGTGATCTTTTTAAGGCAATATTATTGGTTGATTTTAAGTATAAACGGAATGTAATTATGATGTAATTAGATTCTGATGAAGCTCATGGGTAATGGGTGAAAGCTCTTAATCTATCAACGTTTTTACTGAAACCTGAGCAGCATTGCGGTTTGTAGGTGTACATACTGTCTTTGGAATGTCTACAGTGGTGTATTTCGTGGTTATTGTTCATGAATACTTCTGATATATTTTCTTATTATTCTGTTGTTGTCACCCATCCAATATGGGCTGACTCTCCACATTCATCAAATGCTGTTTAGTAGTCTATATTAATGTTGTGAAGAAATGGACAGCTATAATGCTCTCCCACCACCATCCTACACTTTAATCTATTCTTTCCTTTGTGTCCTGTCCTCTGCTTGCCTCACATTTTCAACATTGCACTGTCAACAGTTTTTCACATGTTTAATCTGGTCAAAGATAGAATCACACACAACACACATATCCAGAAATAGCCCATAAAAAGTCCCCAAATTCTGACCTCAGTATTTGTGCAGAGCTTGGCATTGAGCACCAGTGCTAAGTAATGATAAATGACATTTCGCTTCCTATGACAACCCACACTAGTCTGGTTATATTCACACTAATCTGCTTAAACACATTGCTCTACAGAAATAAATAGTAACGACACTGCACAACTCTGAGACAGTCACTGTGACATTTATTAGTCTGCTGGGTGTCATGCAGTAAGATTTCCTCTGTGCTATGTTGAGATGATTCACGTCTGTTGACTTTTTTCGGATAGTGTCAAGGGTTTCATTCCAGAGATAAGGCAAAGTATTATTAAATGCTAATTTATACTACTATTATAGGTATGACTACAAACATCTTTATTTATGTTAAGTCACAGCTCATGAACCAAGTAAGAAAATGAAAAACTATAGAGCAGTATTTTAACAGTGAGTACTAAACCATTTGTGAGCACATTACAGCCCCATAAGTCATAACCCAGCATTATGCTGCTTATGTATTAATCATGTTCCTCCTCTCCTATCTCTGCTTGCTTATTAGTGCATTGCATGATGCCTAGCACTGCTGAATTTTTGCCTGCACTTCTAGAATTAGTTCACTGCAAATAGGCTTTTAAATCTGCCGCACTATAGCAAAGCATACTAAAACTAGTAATGTATGATACACTTACTTATATATATATATATATATATATATATATATATATATATATATATATATATATATATGTATGTATATTAAGCTGCTCAATGTCATTTATACCCAAAATATGTTACTATTAATATAACTGTTACATTTTCATATTTAGCTATGAGAGTCACAGTTTCCACTTTTATTTTTATTTTTAATGCTCTCTTTATAAGAGCTTTAATAATATTGTTCACCTTTAAGATGTAACTTGAGTAATTGTTTGAGCTTGAATTGATGGGTATAAAGGGAGTGCTTTTTGGTGTAGGGAGTTTTTATGGTCTGACGAAGTGAACTTTGAAAGCGCTTACCTCTGTGCACCAATAAATGACAACATTTTTTTATATATTTGTGAGACTGGATAGTTTTGTGCTCCTTGGTTGCCTCTGCCATTCTCTTGTTGCTGGTTTGATCATTTATTTTGTGGCGAGGCATTTACTCCATTGGGTGTGCTTTATTTTTTGTTATTAATATAACTGTGATGAGGTTTGATGTCTATGGGTCTATATCATATGAGCAAATCGCACAAATTGCAAATGCTCATAATATCGAACGTACCGGACCTCAAACATCCTATGCCCCCACTCCCCCAGCTAAATATATATTCCAACTCCGAGATCACACTACAGTGAGGAAAGGGCAAATATCCTATTATTCACTGTAGCACAATCTCAGAAAAAGCACTTTGAGGTCCAGTATGTTCTATATTATGAGCTTTCGCAATTTGTGCGATTCACTCATATGATATAGACCCAATGTCTATATTCTCCATTTTTTTCAAGCTGTTGTTAGTGTCCTTTAAAATGTGTGATTTTAAGTTAAGAATGTATGAGCTCCTATGTGATGAGTAGAGATAATTTTCTAGTCTGTATACTTTTAATAATGTCAAGGCT
The DNA here is from genome assembly GCF_019279795.1 of Protopterus annectens. NCBI lineage: Eukaryota > Metazoa > Chordata > Ceratodontiformes > Protopteridae > Protopterus > Protopterus annectens. Next base: position 1,846,320,018 of record NC_056733.1, read on the forward strand.
TTGAATGAAGAAATATATCATATAGTTATGTAATGTTTTCCCATATTACAGGTATGTGTGTAACTGTGTGCTGCATATGTTATTAATATTTGTTTAACTGTGTGCTGCATATGTTATTAACCCACCACTATCCTCCTTATGTCCTCATCATGTTTCCACTCTCCTATACCTTCTTTATCCATATTGGAAACATTTTATTGTATAGAGAAACACCTCCAAAGTATACAGATTTCCAAAGGATGTCCACATTTCTGCATCTTCATTTTTGGTCTGTTCATCACAAACTTTGGGAATTTCTGTCAGATAATTCAGGATTAAAGTCATTAAATGATGTCAAACATTTGACTTTCAGATTTTATATCCGAATATGCGTGCTAACAGAAAACCTATTATTCTAGCAACTTTGGATGTTTATGTAAACATTATGTAAAAACTGTCCCTAAATATTTCTCCTCAGCATTTGCACAGTGCCTGGTGCTGAGCTGCAGCTGTAACTTATGGGAAATGGCAGCACACAGCTTATAGCAAAATCTTGTGAGGTTTTGCCTTTGTCCATATTTTTCTGATGCCATTTGCGCTCCTGTGCTTAACCTCACTGCACTGTGGAAAAACAGGCTGGTATCACGATGAGGAGACAGTTATTTTCATCTTTTGAGCAGGCTGTAGATTTGAATGCATGTCATATGGGATCTTGCAGTTGTAATTTGTATTATGAGGTATGGGATCCACCAGCTTCTGTGCTTCATAGTGTTTCTATGCACAGGTGTTTCCACTAGCAGTAACATACTTGGTCCCTCGTGTATTTCAAAATTATTCACATCTTCACAGAAATAACTTATTGTTCGGCTTTTCCCAGTTAGGGGTCACCACAGCGGATCTCCAGTCCGATAATGACTGGCAGGGGGGTTTTACGGTGTTGAGTTGCCAGCCTGATGCCCAATCTTCAAAGAAGGAACACCCATTCACGCACGCATCTACCTGCATGTCTTTCATACATCACTTGACCGCAGGGTGGAAAGCAGACTCCACAAAGAAGGCACTCCATCCGAGAAATGACTACAATATATTATTTGCAATCAAGGCTTTATGTGTTTACAAGTATAGTACAATAGATCTATGTGGACAATATTTCTGCAATACACATATACAATTAAAGGATTAATGTTGAATTTGCATGCATGTTTTGAAGTATATTAATTATGACACATGTATCTGCTATGCATGTATTGGTTATATTCATCAATCACATCATACAAACACATGCAGTTGCATAACACAAATTAAAACATGCCTGAAATAAATGGTCTGCCACCACATAAAAGGGTTTGTAACTATACACATGTAACATCTATATGAGTAATGTACTGCAAGCATCATGACAAATGTGTAAGTCATGACATGTAGATCATTAATATAAGACATATCTGTTCTGAATTTGATCATATCTGCTTTTATGACTATAATCCTTATGTGAGTTAAAGTTGGCATGTAACACCATAAACTACTAATAATTCACATTCTAAGCTTAGCAGCTCAGGGCATAACTATGCAACTGCTAATACTTTGCCATCAATTGTATAAATGACCTTGCCAACAGTGCACTTCAGGGACTAGTTTAGACAAAAATAAAGTAATCTAAGTGGCTTGTATTAATTCCATATGATGCAATGGACTTCTGGCCACATGTTATGTAAATTCCACTGTAAAGTAAACTGAACACTTAATTTTGTAAAATTGTATCTGCAGTCCAACACTTACACTTACAAAAGTGATATGTGACCTCTTGACACATAGTACATCAGTATTATTAAGCTGTGCTCTGTAGTCATTTTGACCTGGATGTTTAAATTTAAACTGCACATTATGCAAACATGAGGAAATACAGTTGTAAATGACATCAGAAGTGATTACGTTTTGCATACAATTATCCTGGGCTGAACAATCATGAATGATCGTTAATCTGCTGTTTCATCAAAACACCATTCTGTGAAACAAGGACATGCCACTCACACTACTGCAATGTATATGAATGACAGAATATATCAGTTATTTGAGCAGAATGTAATTACTTGTGATTAACACACTACTGTTACTTATGCCTGTGAAGACATACACCTTTCATCCTAACCTGTGATGCACACTAGCTTCTCTGCTACATGCTGATGTGGAAATATTTACAGTTGCGCATTATCACATATTTCAAGTCAGACTTCTCCTGTGGCAACCTAATGTGGATAATGTGTTTTCTAGAGTATGTAACTAGATAGGAAGGTAGTTCAAATCCAATAGTATTGAACGTTTGTGTGGCTCAAATGTCAGATGAGTATAGCTTCAACAACAGATGTATTGCATTCACTTCCACTCAGGAGAAAGATTTAAACTGGGGGAGAGGTCCCTCTTCACATTATCCCCATTTCACCATGAACATCTTCTCTGAATACACTGATGAAATCATCCTTTTAAAAGTGCAGGTTCAGTCTGTGCACATCAGACTTTTCTGGTGGCACATGCGATCAATACTGTGTTCTCTAGATTACATGACTAGATAGGTAGATGTCTCAAGTCCAGCATTCATAAATACTATGAGTATGTCTGTGTCTATACTGCTTGATAAAATTGTCTGCATCAGAACATCCGCTGTAGACTTTCACTTACAAGACATATTTACACTGAGATAGTGGTCCCCATCAATTTGTTGCATTTTTAGCTAAAACACAGTCCATGCAATACAATGATGTCATCCTTTCAAATGTACAGTATCTCAATATTGCAATTAGACTTCTCTTGTGATACTTGCTGCTGCTACTGTGTTCTCTAGATTGAATAACTAGATAAGTGGGCAATTCAAATCCAACATTGCTTATATAATATGATTGTATGTATGTGTCTATACTGTCATGTAGACTTGGTTTTATCAGTAATTGTATACACTTCTGTAGACTGTGTAACTAGATAAGTGGGATATTCAAATCCAACTTTGCTTATATATAATATGACTGTTTGCATGTGTCTGTACTGTCGTGTAGACTTTGTTTTATCAGTAGTTGTATGCACTTCCATTTAGGAAACATATTTACACTGGCAGAGGATTCCCCATTAATTTCTATCATCTCTAAGCAAAACCCATTTTTGGAAACAGGGTGATAAGACAATGCTTACAAAAGCTGTAACAAGACTTCCTCTACGGTGCTTGCTATCGATACTTCATTTTCTAGATTGCATAAGTAGATAGTTAAGTATATGAAGAAATCAGTGACCTGGTGCAAAGTGCACAAGTATCCACACATAGAGGGAGCCAGCCAAAATAAAACCCAGTAATTTTCTTTAAGACTAAGCGCTTTCATCCTGCTGTCATCAGGAATTCATTAGACAGTTTTTGGAGATAAGTGGATAGTTACTTGGTTTGAATGCAGCAGTGAGTGACTACTGTGAGTATATGAGCATGAATCTCTTGTGCTGTGTCAAAATGACTTCAACAAAATATATAATGCATAGTTTAAGGTGTTAGTCATCTGTCTCACTACTTTCAATCCCTTTTAGTTGACACATAATCCTATTAAACCAGTGATGACATCATAAATTCAAATGTGCACTGTTACAGTTATACACAAAGATTGTGTGTGGTATATGAGATTTATATAATGTTCTCTAGCTTGTAGTCAGTTAAAAACATAAATTACTCCTTAGACTCAGTTGTGTCAATGTGTGTGTGAATGTACATGTAGCTAATAATGGTGGCATCCACATATCTAATGTGTACGTGTATAGCTGGGGAGTTCCCTTTCATTACTTTCTGTCCATTTTACTACAGACATTTCCTCTGGTAAACACTGATGATGCCATTTGTTGATCTCTGCCTTATTTTAACTTAGTAAGCCTTCTTCTGTGGCATGATGAAATGATACAATGTTTTGTAGCTTCTTATCTTAGTAAGCAATGAATTTGAATCAGGGATTATTAATGCACTGTTAATGATTCAGCTTACATCCACCACGGTTGTATTGTGCAGTTACAGTGGCAGAGGCCTCCCCATCACTTTTACAAAAAACAACTGCTTTACTACACAATGACATGATGTCATGACTTCACATGCGTTCTGTGTCAATGTTGTGTAAGACTTTCTCTGTGACCCATGAGATTAATACACATTTCAGTATTTTGTGGACTTACATAGGTGATTGTTCAGTTCCAGCAAAGAACAACAATATGCGTGTGTACTGACATAACAGATGCAATATCCCATCAAGCTGTTTATATCCATTTTATGTCAGAGAGACACCTTTCAACACATTGGGGATTTCATGGCAGTCAAATAGATGTTCTGTGATTCTTGTGGTGAGAGTGCTCCCATGGCAGATGCAATTAATAATGATTTGTATAGCACATTTTCAGATAGATTGTGGTTTAAATCTAAAACTGTCTGTGTGCAAAACAATGTGGACACAAAGAGTGGCTTGGTCAAACAACAGTGATATTGCATATTTAAAATAAGAAAAAGACCAGAGCTATAACTTCTGAGACACACAAAAAAATAGAACAGGTCACTTAAAGTGAATTACCTGTAAAATAAGGGAAGAGCTTTCTTGTAATTTGTATTGCTTTATTGCCTTCTACTATTTTGTATAATGTTGTGTATTTTTGTTATACAGTGTTTCAGTTGTATTCTGCTTTCTATTGCATATTTAAACTAGGAAAGAATCCAGAGCTGTATCTTCTGTAAATAACATAGAAATTAGAACAGGTCAGTTACAAAACCCATTGTCCTGCTGTCATGTTTTTAAACTTAATTGTTTCTTTAGTTGCTCACACATTATATTAATTTGATGACATATTTCCTTCCCTCTCCTCTTTTCATTGGCTATTGCCAATAAGCACAAAAGTATAATTTGTGAAGCCTGTCCTCCTTTAGCTATTTAAATGCATTTGCCTTCCCACTGTATTCCATAGAGTCAGAATATTCAGTAACCACCCCCATTTAATATATCTTGCTCTTTTGAAATTAGTTGTTCATTCTCCCCTTAGATTGCTAATGTTTGAGTTACCCCTTCTTTCATATCAAACTGTTCAGTGCATGTAGTAACCCTTAGGATATTTACCCATTTTTTCATCTTACCTTTAAAATCTGCAACATCTCATCTAAGACCACCGATCATTCAAGAGCCCATATTCTGACTCCCAGTAGTTATGTTGAGATCAATGCTTCTGTTTTGCTCATGGTGAGAGAAGGAGCATGGGGGCATTAGTTTTTGGAGACTGTTGATCTCCAGAAAGTCTTTTAACTGCTCCATAGATGCTAGCTCAGAGTCCGTACTTCTATTTTGCTCCTGGTAGGAGAAGCAGCAGAGGGCATTGATTCCTGGCTGCCACTGATTGGGCATTGTGTGACTGTGTGGAACCTATCTGATTAGCCTGGTTATATTCAAGGCATCTACCAGGAAAAGGCTACATAATAATATAGACCCCTGCATCATCTGGAACAAGATTGTTGATCACCAAAGAGTCTGTGGCCTGCTTCTCATTTCAGAATTGGTGGTGCTATTTTCCTTCTAGTGAGAGAAGAAGCAAAGGGGCATTGTATCACAGCAGCATGAAAATGCCATGTGACCAGTGCTAGTAGTAGTGAGAAAGTAGCCAATTAGGTGACTCCCTGCTATTCAGCATTCTTAACAAAACTAATTATTTTATTTTATTTTCAGTAAGTACTGCTTCATTAGCTACTGCCTAACTTAACTTCAGAATAGCTCCCTAAATATTTCATCCATAAATCATCAGGGTGTACTGTAGTAATTTCATCTCAAGTGATTGGCAGTGCTCTGTAGAGAAACAGGCACCTTGAGTTGACATTTTTCCAGTGAAAGCACCCTTGAAATTTCATAAATACCTAGTTGTACACAGGGCAACTAATTTGCAGTGACAAGCGTTGCCTGCAGAATTGCTAACCAGATGCACCAGACTTTGACTTATATTCTCAGCATGACAGTCTAATCAATAAAAAAATGCTTGTTGCTATGGATATGAACTTTCTCACTTTATCCATTACCAGTTTGGTGGACATGAGCATCCTGAGATAATACAAAATATAAGCATCCTGAGATAATACAAAATTGCCTCATATTTACTGACAACAAGCTAATTCTCTAATTGATAAGGTATGTGAGAAATGTATTTTCATAATGTCACTGAATGCAAAACTCTCACATAAAAACACTCAATATCAATCTTGTTGTCAGAAGTAAGCATGCTGCACCCATCACACCATCACACACAGTACAAAGCAAACATATAGACCCACTTGTGTTGAAACACTTCAGTGTAACGTTCCACAACCATAAAGACCTAGATGAAGTACACATTACAAATGCCTTCCGCAGCCTTAAAAGCACTCTTTCAAAACAACATCTACAACAACCCATATGGCCACATCTCATGGAACCTGTATTTCTAAGCGCATAAGGTAAGACAACATACAATTTAATGTTTTTGTCATTCGCGATCCATTGTGAGACACACTGATGTCCCTCTCACCATGCTGAATAAGGAGAACATTATGGTCAATCGCTTACCAAGGACCAGGATCCACCACAGTTTGTGCACACTCAGATTATTGCGACACAAGTACTAGTATGACTCAGTTATGTGGGTGTAAATGACCTTAGAAATACCTCCCTAGATTATATGAAGAAGGACATTGTGGAACTCTCAGAGAATATATCCCGGGCTGTTATGAGCATAGCATTGAACAGCATTCTACCTTCTCCAAGGATGATACCACAATATGAACAGAAGATGACTGACTACAATAATTGGCTTAGTTTCTGGTGTCATTCTGAGGGGGTGCAATATTTGTCAGCATCAAGGGAGATGGTCAACTGAACACACTGTTTTGCCAGGGATGGGCTGCACTTTTCCTATCCTGGCTTTTGAATATTAACTAAAACATTGTCCTCCCACATAGTGCCTTTTAGGGCAGTGCCAGTCTGAAAGTACTCCCAACATAGCAAATCAAAACCAAAAAAATACGAAAGTGTTACTGCTCAGTGCTTGGAGCCTAAACAAAAAACTAAGCTACTTACAAGCTCTCTTCACCCTAGAGAATGCTGATATCTATGCAGTCACTGAGACATGATTTAAATCCATAGACAAACTCCCTCCTCCCCAGTGCAAGACTATAATGTCTTCAAAACATTTAGACTAGTTATTACACAGACAAGGATGAAAGGTGTAGGTGTCTCAATTTACTTCAAAAATAAGTATACCTCAATTCTGGCCAAGCAGGACAATGCACTTGAGCATATCCATGTTCAAATGACAGTAGATAACATCCCATTCTTCTTCCTTGCAAGCTGTAGGTCACCCTCTATGACCCAGGAAACCAATAACACTTATTTAAGCTACCTGGAAGCACTCACCATCCAAGCCAATGCCATATACATGGCTGACTTTAATTACTCCACTATTAAGTGGGAATCATATACAACACCAAACATGCAGCTACAGAGATTGCTGGATTTTGTCAAAACAGACATACTGGACCAGGTTGTCAATATGCTGACCAGGGGCACAAACATACTGAATCTGGTCCTCACTGATATGGAAGAGCTCTTCCCACCCTTTAGAGTTAGAGCCTCTCTGGTAAGGGCAGACAACAAACTGGTCTCTTTTTTAAGTAAAAATAAAACGTAGAGCCCCAGCTGACCCTGGAACTACTCCAATGATAATTTTCTACTAAACTGTAATAACCCGGTAAAATTTCATATCCTCTCCAAACCCTGAGAACACTGCTGCCTACAAGCATGCTATTAGCTGCACAGGGGCAGCTATACCCATCAAGAATAAGTACAGAATGAACTCAAAAAACAAGCTGCAGTCACAACACCAGGAGGCTGTATAACAGAAGGGAGGAAGAAAATAATGGCAAAAATTAGGAGGTGCAGCACCCAGCAGGATAAAAGCACTCTCATCACAATAAACAAACAACTCAGAAGAAAAATAAAGTCTACCAAAGCTACATTTTGAGTAAATTTGGTCTACCAGGCCAAGGACAATCACAAGGCATCCTTTAGTTATCTATGCAAACTCAAAAACAATACACAATTGTGTGCAGAGCTCATTGTTAATGGGGCCATTTAAGATATAGAAAACCTACTGGCAAATGAATTAATCTCCAAATTTATACATCTCTCCAGCTCAGCCTACCTTCAAGAAATTTCATCAACTATAAACCCCCTTACTATTGGTATGTAACATGACTTCAATGGTCTATCTAAGTCAAATAACACTGCATTAATTGACTCAGATGGTATCACAGGCTGTCTTATAAATAGCATGAAACATGACCTACTAGACTATCTGGAATCACTATTTAGCCATAGCTTCCAAACAGCCTTCATGCCTCAAGAATGAGGTACAGCATTTGTCATCTCTCTGCACAAAGGCAAGCTATCTACAAACATGGAACTGCAGACCCATGAGACTCATTAGTCTCATATGCAAAGCCATGGAAATAATTATCATCGGAATGATAATTAATGACATAGGAAACCTCCAGACACTGGAACCAACCCAGTTTGGTTTCCCTAAGGGCAGGTTATGCCTACTCAACCTTGTGGACTTTTTCAAGAAGGTCATCAGTGCAATGGATGAGGGCAAAATGGTTCAAACTGCCTATGCTGAACTGGCCAAAGTATTTGCCACAATACCTCCCTCAGGCATTGTTCACTAACTCAAGTGGTTAGGCATAAACCCTTATGTCAACTGGTCGATATCCAATTGGCTCACTGACAGAACCCAGAAAGTTAGAGTTGGGAAGTCCAACTCTACAAAGAGACCAGAGACAAACAAAGTGCCTTAGACATCAGTCCTCGGACCACTTCTTTTTCTCATCTATGTCTCAGAATTCAAGGCCAACATCAGGAGTCTCTGTGGCTGACCCAGTTTGCTGGTGACTGCAAGTTAGAAGCAGTCATTGAATCCCTCACTGACACTAATGTTCTCTATGAAGGGCTGACACAGACAAATAACTTGTGTCAGAACCATAAACTAAAACCAAATGCCAATAAATGCATAATAGCATCCCTTGGGAATTCATCCACTCCTGTTAACTATCATATTGACAACACAGTCTTAAGAGTCAACTCACTAGTCAGACACTTGGGGACACATGTATACAGGGTTCCCCTTCATATGATTGAATTTCCCTAAACTCAAAATTCATAAGCCCGAAGCCAGAATCTCGAGTTTAAAGAAACTTGAAAATATGAAGGGGACATAAAAAAAAATGTACACCTTTCTAATGTGTTTGCAGCACCCCTGCACCCTTCACACCCCCTACTTAAATATTCCTACTCCGAGATCGCACTACAGCAAAGGAAAGGGAAATCTCCCATTCCGCGCTATATGTGTAATCGCAAAATGGAAGACTTCCCAGTCCTCCACTATACTGTGGTCACGTAGGATGTGGATTTAACCTGCAAGGGTGCAGGGGGACCAGGCCCCCTGCAGAAAGGTAAGTGAACCCTTTTTTCCTCTAACCCTAAACTTCCCATTCACAATTTTGAGTGAATGGAAGTTCGAGATTTTCATCTCGAGCTTATGCATTTCGAGCTTCCATTCATTCAGTATTGTGAAGGAGAACTGTATACAGTAATCTACCTTTTGACCATCAATTGTCCACAGCAGTGAGGAAATCATTCTATGTTATGCAACTTATAAACAAAGGTATGCCATCTAGATCCAAGGAGGTCATTGTTCCACTGCATTTGGCATTCATCAGACCTGTCATTGAGTACAATGCCCCCTTTGGCATCAACCTAATCAGTCACATCCGACAACTGGAATGTCCATAGAGGTACATTACTAAAAGTACACAGGGAGTAAGTAACATGCCTTATGTAGTCTTCCTCAAAGACCTATCCCTGTATTCGGAACAGAGATCTGTATACTGGAATATTGAGGAGGCTGTACACGCGACATACATAATACATCTCTCTGGCTTGCTTATAATACCGCTTGTTTAAAAAAGTGATTGAATTCAGGCTTCCACTTATTAATATACTTATATATATATATATATATATATATATATATATATATATATAGAAAGTTGACTGTAGAGTGTTAATGGCAAAAGATATAAGGTTTTACTGCCAACCTTTGTTGTAGAATGTTAGTGTTTAATTTATCCATGGTTAACTTATTATAATATTGATGGCTAAGATATTAGGTTTTGCTGCTAACTTTGTTGCAAAGTGTCAGATACTACTTTATGAGATTTCACTGTCAACCTTTACTTTGTTTCACTTGAACCTCCAACTACTGTTCTCTTTTACTACCTTGGTCTTCTACTCACTTTTTCTTCCTTTCTCTGCTAATTTGTCATTTCTCATTTCCTCCCTCTTTCTACCTATTTATCACCTCTGTACATTTACTATAAGCTTCTACTTCCACTACTTATATGGTCTTTTATCCTAACTTTCCCCTCTTCCTCTCACTCTTCATATCTAAAGCTTTCTAACTTGGTGTTCTCTCCTCCTCTCTTACAGCACGGTGTTCCAGATGATCCCTCCCTGCCTCAAAAATGAAGAGGAAAACCGCCTGTTAACCTGAAGACACCCCTGACTGCTTGCCAGGCTTCACAAAAAAGCTACTATCCTAAAATAAATGCACATGTATGTTGCTACTACCTTATTTTATCTGAATGCTTATAGTGTTTTGTGAACCCCTCCATGCGAAAGTCAGCAGCCCACCGCAGACCCTAGCCAAACTTCTCCTTTAGTATTTTTCCCTAAGCTTATTTTTATTTTACACTGGAAAAACCCTCTTACCTTTCCTAGTTGCTTTTCTCCCTCTGTCCACTAGGTGGCAGTATTCTAGCAATCTCTCTATTTCAGTTTTTTGACATTCTATTCCCAAATGTCTTATTTCTAGTCCCTAACCTCTAAACCAAAATTCTTATCCCCATCCTAATCTATTAGGTAATTTCACTCTTACCACAATAATTAGCCATATATCTTAGATAAGATAACTCACCTTTTCTCACTATTTCACTCTCATTTCTGCATTATTATGCCAAATCTTTAAAGACAGCTGATACTTTTTTCTCCTGTACCTATCTTATTGCTCTTGCCCGCTGTGGGCTCACTCTGCTCCCCTACCCTACCCCTAAATTCCACCCACCCCTACAACACCTAACCTTATACTTCCTTAGCCATACCTCTATCCCATATCAACCAACAGCTCACTCATTCTCATTACACACTTATCACATTACTCCCAATTAACTTAATTTCCTTAATTACCTAATGCTTCTCTTTACATAGACACACCCAAATCTTGTCCTTCCAGAATCACTTATCCCTTTATTTTACTCATCCTACACCTCCTAGCTATTCTATGCTATCCAATCCCACTATGGCTATCACTAGCTTACAAAGACATCTTAATGTACTCTTCCTGTCCACAGTCCTTACCACACTCTTACTATCCCACAACCTCTCCTGATATCAACACTTAAGCCTTACTATACTTAACAGCCCCTTAAAGTAAACAACCCCTTTCTCTTCTCCAGCCTCTCAAACCCATAGTAATATAACATCCTCTTCATCCTACCTTCTACCACATTTCCGTAGACTAACCCATATTAAATACTTCCAAACCAGAAAAACTGACCCCATCTTATGTAAACTTGGGAAACTCTCACAGAAGCCACAACAGCACCTATACAACAAGGTGACATTCATCCAAACCCAGGCCCTAGCATATCCACATGTAATTCCCAGTCTACCCATCCCTCCACCTCACTTACCTCTACTAAAACCCCAAACACACTTCTCATAGCTCAACTAAATATACATAGCATTAACAATAAAATCACCCAGCTGCACACCCTAGTAGATTTACATTCCTTTGACATCCTATGTCTATCAGAAATCTGGCTCAAACCAGCTACTAAAGGCAATGATATAATCCCACCTGGCTACAACATCCTGAGACTAGACCATCTAAATAAAAAGGGTGGTGGGGTAGCAATATTGTTCAAATCTGGATTGCAGGTCACCTCACTAGATACTAAACCACCCTCACCTAATAAAGCAGAGATCTTAATATCCAAGCTCCAAGTGAATGCTAATAAATCCATATACATTATCTGCTCATACATCCCCCCAGGTAATAACATAAATACTCTTGAAAATGCCCTTAGTTGGCTCTCCACCTCCTTCCCACAAGAAACCATACTCTTTGGGGATTTTAATATTGACTGGAAATGTTGTACTTCTGGAAATCCAACTACTCACATCAATCTTTATGGATTTCATCAAACCATCACCTCCCCTACCAGAATCCATAAACCTAACAACAAACAACAAACCTTAGATTCGATACTAGTGAACAGTATTCCCCAAGTATACAAAACAGGCTTACTCCCCGATGATATTAGTGACCACTCTCTGACCTTCATATCCAGACAAAAGACCTCAATCCCCAACCAAATTAACTGTAGAACTACACGTAACAAGAAACATCTAAACCCAGTTAGCTTTCAAGCTGAGCTTAAAGCTTGCAATTGGTCACCCCTAAAATCCATAACTCTTGATGAAGCAGTCTCATACTTTAACAATAAATTCTTACAAATTCTGGAACACCATGCTCGCACTTGCACTGTTAGAATTAGGAACAAACCTGCTCCTTGGCTCACAAATGAAACAAGGCAAAAACTGGGACTGAAAAATAAAGCCTGGACCAAATGGAGACATACTAAAAACTCTACTGATCACCTAAACTTTATACAGCTTAGAAATTTCACAAAAAATTAATATTCCTTGAGAAAAAAACTATTACCTCACATTCCAACAGACCCCAAAAAAATCTTTGTTTCTTGTATTGTATCTATTTTACAAAATCTTTTTAATTATAAATGACTATCAATGATATTTATATTGTTATTATGTGATCACTATGTACTTTATTCATTTTTTATGTCTTGGAGCTTTGATGTGATCACTATGTTCTTTTTTCATTTTTTATGCCTTGGAGCTTTTCTCCCAAGGCCTCTGCTGAAAATGGACATATATCCAGTCAGACTTTCCTGGTCAACAAATGTAAAATAAATAAATAAATAAATAAAATATTCTGTCTCCTACAAGTTTTGAAGGGAGATCTCTGGCATACAACGCATTGTCAGACCCCACCCTGATAGACCTCCTGCATACCTGCAAAACATATAATATCAGAATTACCCATTTTAAAAACTTAAAACTTGATAAAACTGACTTTCTGAAGATACAGGTATGTCTGCCAGAGAGTATCCCTTCTCTGGAACAGGTTCCCCATCCATATGAAGCAGGTTTCCTCCCTAACCCAATTCAAGTGTAACTTAAATGGATTGGGAACAGTAACTTCATCTCAGTTGTGGCCCCTGTGTTGCTAATAGACACAGGCTGCCTGTAAGTGGTTCAATCTCCCAGCCCTCTGATTTTAAATATAATATCTCACAAGGCCCTGCTTATTATTATCACGTTTATCAGAACTTGTCAAATATTTGGGATGTATGCTCAGACTTGAAAAGTACCCAGTGGTTGTTAGCCTAGTAGACACCTTTGAACATATGAACTGTTCACGTTAACATAGCTACATCTTTTCATCACTCAGAATATATATATATATATATATATATTTATATATATATATATATATATATATATATATATTTATATATATATATATATATATATATATATTATATATATATATATATATATATATATATATATTGGATAAATTAACATCAAAATCCCGTTTTTACTTCCCACTTGAACTGTGTCATTTGTGGCAATTGCCATTACTATCAGCCTGTGGCAGACAAAGTTAATACACATCTCTGTAGATTGTGTAGCACAATTGGCAGGGGTTTGAAGCTGATAAGATCTGTCTGTCAGACAATTGTGACAAGCAGGAGTGGATTTGGCAAAGAATGTAGATATGGCACATTAATAGGGCCAAATTTATTAGGTCTTACACTCCATGTTAGGGAAGCCATACCCATTATGATAGGATACTGATGTAATCCTTTCAAGTGTGTTCTTCATCATTTATACTTCTTTATGTGCTGTCAATGGTTGATCCACATCTCTCTGAGATCTGCCCTTGACATTTGTTCAAGTCTGGCAAGATGTAAAGTCTGAGTGTATCAGTGAAAGTTGACAGGCATTATTTATTTCCCAAGTAGCAATGATTTCTATTGCAAGACTTCATACAAATATTTATGTATTGATGCAATTCTTTTGTTCACACTCTAGGACTTTATGGGAGATGAGGGCTTACACACCATTTCTTAATGTGTGCCATGCTGCAAAACCATCACAAGGTGTGAATGGGCCTGTGTCGTATTTCCTGTACTTCCATATGAGCATACCCAGTGAAATGATGGAGTAGATGCATGCCATTTAGCACAAAGTGCAACAAGTAGTCAATATCCTGAGAAAGTTCTTGTGATGTATGTCAAAAATTAACCAAAAATTGCTCTAAGGATGATTAGCTTTGCCATCATCCACACAATGCAGTTCTTGATCTATTGGTGGAAAAAACATTTGTTACAGGCCAGTGTGCATTTGGTGCATATGCAATATAAATCTTCAACAGATTACTTAGGAATACTTTTTAATGTTCTGCCGGGGTGTGACGTATGTTATTGTAGTGTCATACAAGTCTTACTAATGTTTTAAATAAGGCTCACCTCATGGCTATATATAAATTACAATATACTGCATTCACATCTGTACTTTGATGCACATATTTAATTCAGCATATACGGTGTGGCAGTTGGAGCAGGAAGAGCACATATCATATCAGTGATTGTTGTAGCACAAACTGGTAATTCTGACATAATTGTAGCCTAACATTTGATACATTTGCCTATCAGCTAATGTGATAATGGAACAATGCTGGTATGGACTTTTATTTTGCCCAGGTCTTGTTTGGGCTACTTATCCATTCGTGATATACACATAAATGTATCCTATGTGTACTGATATACATGATGACATTCAGAGTCAAAACCCATTTGTCAGGTAACTGACATGTCAGTTGTACCTTCATTTATGGGCATGTTCACTCATGCCACTCAGCAATGACTCATTTTGCATGTACATATGTCATATCTAGACAACTGTTACTATGTGTATCAGATCATTATTTTGTTTATATCCTGGTCAGTGTGCTACATCTATGTATGTGTCATATCCTTTTGTATTTTGCTACATACATACACAGAATACATGAACATTTACAAAATTATACATTTCACAGCATGCATTTTGCCATTTTGCTAAACAATGCTTTTTTCATCATTTAATACTAGTATCAGAATGATTGCAGAGGTGTACATGATTCTTCTCCAGATTTCCAGATTGCCACAGGTGTTTACGTTCACAAAGCCATCATCAGTATACTGTGACATAGTCAACATCAGTATCATTTCCTGCATACACATAAACCAATGAAAGACTTAATTCTTTAATGTGTATCTATATTATGCCATCAGTGATGTGAATGTCATTAACAAGTGATGATCATTCCCACAATATACATTATAATGGCAGAATATTTCCATACACTTGCCACAGAGGTATAGCTTAGCATTCTTAGTATAATTGTGTCTGTAACACAAATATTACTGTGCATGCCACATAAAATGTATAATGGCAACCGTATATTTATCTTTCATAGCTGCATTTATACCAAAGTTTGTAATTTGAAATAATATGCCTGGGTAATGTATGTTTAAATTGATAATACCTTTTCTATTTTTGCAAGTGACAACAAATGGAAGACATATCCCTTTCTGAAGTGCATAATACAACAACTGTAGTGTTTATTTATTTCATGTTTTACATGAGAGGTGGGGAAGACACAATACTGCTGATCACAACAAATTACTTTTGGAATATACATCTGATATGCAATGACAGTGATATATGCAAATATCCCCTTATATATCTTCTGTCCTTGATAGCTGTCAGCTCACCTCAGCATTTTATAAACATTTATATTTCATTTACTTCCCTTTGTTACACTGTAGCTATGTGTCCCTCTCACAACCTTTATTAGCATTTCTTTTTTATTTACAGACATGTCCCTAAGTGAACAGGATTACTTGTATACATGAAAAAGTATTTAATTACTGCTGTATCTGCACTAATCTAATTATATCTAAGTGCACTTTCCGAAATTAGCTTCCCCTTCCTCTTATATATTTAATTCCAGTTGCCCTTCCCTTGAATTGACCTGTCCAGGTGTGTTCACTTACTAGTTTATGTGTATGTACAGCCTGTTGTTTATATTGTGTGCTGAAGCCTCTGTCCACCTCCTCATGGCCATTAACAGTTGTTATGGCCATGAAGAAGTGCTGCTAAAATTGGAGGCTTGCTTATGGCTTGCATCTATAGTGAGCACTGCTGCTCATCATTCTGGGATCAATGAAACATGTAGGTGTAGCGCTATGTGTAGACACACGTTAATCAATCCTCAGGAATATGTAAACTGGATTCAAACCCTGCATTTCCTTTCCTGTTACTCAGAACGTACTGCATTAACACATTGAGGCATAAAGAAAGTTACACAACAAATGCATTTTCTGCACACAGTATTCTCCACAGTGCTGACTGGGACTGAGGTACATTAATGTTAGTCATATTTGTATTACGGACTACTAATGCTCTGCACATGCCAAATAAAATTTTGAGTTTTTGCCTTCAGATTTCAACTGACATTCACTGCTATTGATGGCTGACAGTTAAGACTGGGCACTGCCAAGAGTTGTGCAAAGGCAGTTGATTAAAAAAATCCAAATAAATAAATAAGCAGTGTGCTACTTATTTAAGTGTCAGCCTTCTAAAATAATATAGTATTGAACCAGCATCTATGCTATTACTCTGAGACATTCACCCCTTTAGCAGTGTTTGCCACATAATATATGTTTTCATGTAATAACACTTATTAAAGAAGATGCCATACGGGAGCTTACATACGATCATTTTGTACACAGCATATGCAAGTGAGATTTTTACACCTGTTTTAAGGAAATGTCTAACTTTCATGATTACTTATTCTGACATATTTATAATGGTTTGATTAAGTAGCCATATTTCATATTCATTGTATTTCTGATTTTTGTTCCTCACACTGTAGTATGTGTCATATTTGTTACGTCATTCTTATAAATATGAGCTATAACTATTATCAATAGTTCAGATTTCAGGACACAAACATTTCTTTAACCGAATACTAACTTCAAAATATCAAAATCTGGAATCAAACTGTGCACTTTTGGTTCTGTTACTTGTAGCTTACTGTATTACTGCTTTGGGCTACAGAGAATATTACATAACAGGTGTTTTCTTTTGGCACTCAGTACTCTAGAGTGCTGATGGAAGGTCAATGCTGACAGGCTTATTTGCACAACTGTTGGCATTCTATATTAATTTTTTGAGTTTGCTTTGGGAAGTGAACTATCATTCTCTATTAGCAACCAATGGCAGACACTGGTCTCAATGCCATTAGTCATGCAAATGATAGACCAAAAAAAGTCTAAATGCCCCTGTGTGATGATTTCTCAATCTGTAATCTTAAACCATATAAATGTGCTCATTAAGGTTCCCTATTTTCACACAGACATCATTCTCTCTATGACTGAACTGTGAAATTATGGCATTATCACAACATACTGACAAGATTAACATTGTTTGCCACATCAACGTAGATATTATGATGTAAAGAATGTAGAGCACATACATTCAGCTTTGTTATTGTAAAATATTACATTTAGGTTGCAATATATTCAGGTTCTCAAACTTGCCTTATTCCTTTCACAGTAGAAGTTTTGCTGAATGGGATATTTGCACAAGTTAGGCTATTGAAGCATGTCACATTACAAACAATGCATGCAATAGAATTGTGTTCTCTTCCCTATTGTCTGTGATCATTAGCACTTTTTGATACCCTTTTAACATGCTCATATTATAATCTGCATTTATATTTCTGTTTCTATATTTGCATTTTGTGTACTTGATATGACCTACAGACATGTTTTACTCAGAGGTGCAGTTACTTCTTAACCATATTTTCATAAAGGTGGTATAAAGTTTATCTCTTAAGTCAGTCAATACAATCCCAGACTATGCTGTAAGCCTATTCTCCCTGATACACCCTCTAAGTGTACATCAAAGTAGCAGTAGTGTTAAATGCTTAATTAGTCATGTAGTAGTGCTAATAAGTTACACTAGCAATTTATTAACTAGCTATATTTATGAATACTCACATTTGTATTGCTAGGGCATGTGCATGACATTATGGAACATCCTCATACCATGTTTACCTCCCCATCATTTTAAGCAGGTTGAGTGATTCAGGAATGATAATGAGATGACACCTGATTTACATACTCAGTGTGTCCAGAAAGATTAATCTACACTATATAAGCACAACCTCAGGTAAAGGAACTTGTATCACATTAGGGAAGACTGCTTGGATTCATCAACTTAAAATACTGCTTTTCTGAGCTAAAGTGCTGCAATTGCATTATTTTGTTACTTTATTAAAAATCCTGTCAAGGTATATTATGTCCTTTATAAGTGCTATAGTTATGATTCTATTATTGTTTTGATAGAAAATTGAAAGTAATGTCTGCACATTGTGCATTTGTGTTACTATATAAGGTGTAAGAGTAGGTATTGCAATGATCCCCACCTTATGTTACATGGGTTCATGAAAACAGTCCTCTAAGGATGTGGGCACATTTCAAACTTAGTGGAGATAACAATGTTAAAGTGACATTTCAGAAAATGGTCTATGGTAAGACAATTGTGTATGCCCGACATAAATAACTGGGTTGGTGGGTAATGGTTCTTTTGTAATGAGAGTTTACTATTTATTGCGTAACTGGCTGCTGTTTACAGTTTGCAATGCTCTTTTTAATGAATGTTTAACAGTTGTTATTATAAAATGATAACTGACTAGTATTTCATAAAAATTTTCATTTAGCCCACTTCATTAGGATTGTTAAGGGTCTGAATACAGAACATCAATTTATTTTAAAAGAGGCATTATTTCATACAATTGTTTCATTGGTAATGTCTTTATAAGTTCTAGACTAATAATTTCTTTTCACTTATTCAGTTATGTTGTTGCTGGGGAGGAGGGTTACA
Organism: Protopterus annectens; assembly: GCF_019279795.1. Classification (NCBI taxonomy): domain Eukaryota; kingdom Metazoa; phylum Chordata; order Ceratodontiformes; family Protopteridae; genus Protopterus; species Protopterus annectens. The sequence goes on from NC_056733.1 coordinate 1,846,339,217, forward strand.
TTTATGCATTTGATATGTGTATTCGGGTTTATATTATATCATCAAATGCTTAAAAAAGTGAACGATGAATAATTGACCCAATGTAAGCAAAAGCTTACAATCTCGAAAGCTCAGTTCCAAAAAAAAAGAAAAAAAATTGAAAGAATACATAAAGTGGGGGGCCTCGCCACCCACACCCACCAATGTGAGGGGCTGTGCCCCTCACACCCCCTACATAATATACCAACTCCGAGATCGCACTACAGTGCCAAAAACCACAACGTAACAGAAGCGGCCAAGCAAATTCTTTCCCTAAGAAAGAATTTGCTTAAAAGCTGCTTTTGCCTTTTCGTTGTTTTAAGTCCGACCAAGATGCATTTGATAGAATGCGTCTTTGGTCATCTAATAGGGACCCATGTATTAATGATATCTGAATAAATGCATATTTTTTACACAATGTAAATCATCTTGTAACCATATTGGAATAGAGGCCAACAGAAAGTGCTAAATGAAGGTTAGTTTTTGTTTTTTTTTTACATTCCTGAAATACTCCACCATGTTTTTTTTGTTTTTTTTTTTGATTCATTAGCATGTGGTTCTCCTACATATTCCTTCATTAGTATATTTTGCTGCTTACCCTTGTTTAGCAGCCAGCTGCAACATGCAGAGCTGTTTAATGAATAAAAAATAATACTCTTGTCACTACCTGTCACACACACACACGCTTTGTGTAAAGTGTAGGCATTCATTAGTCCTGGCCAATATCTTATTCTGGACATTTAATAAATCTAATGCTTCTGCAGAATCTGACTAGCATAATATACTATCTTCTAGACATAATTGTTTTATATGGGAATTAAATGTTTCCCAATATGTTCTCATAACAGCCTTTATTATTATCATTTTGAGGCATTAATTTGCACTATTTTACAAATGATCCTTCAGAGTGGAATCCAAGGATGCCTTTTATGCCAGGCACAGTTTGCCTCAACAATCTGTAGGAAACAGAGTATAGAGGCAAGGATTTGATACAATCCGTGCATGATCTGCTGTTCATGTCCTGAATAATTTTTGTGAGGAACCTCTGTGAACATTCCACTTCTTGCATGTGCCTGGCCATGTACATACTAAAGGGGCATTGTACTCAGTGATGAGACTGATGAGGGTAAATGCAGTGGAATGTTGACTTCCTTGGACCTAAATGCTATGCTCCTTCTTATAAGTTGGGCAACATGGAATGATTTCTTTACTACCTTCAAAACATATTGATTAAATCCAGGTTATTATCTATATATGTACTCAAATCCCTGACGACTGGTTCTACTCTTATGGGTGTGTCTTGAATGAGCTAATTTCCTAGGGTGGCAAACTTCTTAAATGGTATTATTATGCATTTATTGGGACTGAGTTTTAAACTGTGTCTTTGGAACCAGTCATTTCTTTGTTTTAGTCCTTCCTGTAGGATGTTGGTATCTTGGGGAGATTCTATCACTGCAAACTTAGTCAGCCAGAGCCCCTTGATATTGGTCTTGACTTCTGAGTAGTAGATGCCAAAAAGATGCACACCCTACACAGATCCCTGAGGGATTCTACTAGTGTCCAGCCTCTTTGTGGTCTCTTAATGTCTTGGATCCTATCTGAGATCCAGCTGGCTATCCACTGCACAACACAGAAGTTTATGTATGCCCATTAGTTTGTTTACAATGCCCAAGTGGGGTATTGTATCAAATGCCTTAGATAGGTCAAGGTACACAGAATGCACCCTGTTGCTTTATCAGTTGCTTTGCTAGCCTTTTCAAAGAAATTCACCAGGTTAAGTATGCATGATCTGCCCTCGATGAAATAAAACTGGCTTGGATACTGTGTTTCAAGGTTTTTTATGCCCTTATTAGTCATTCCCATGATAATTTTTTCCATGCCTTTGCATATAAGACTACTCAGACTTGGTAGTTCCTGGAGTCTATTAATGATCTGTCCTTGAACAGAGGAATGATCATTGCAGTTATTCATTTGCATGGCAAAAAGCATATTTGGAGACTATGGTTCAACAGTGACTTCACGTTTTCTGATAGGTCATGTCTGAGGCTATTAAGGAGGTATCTTGGGATATTACTGGGAGCCCTATTGATGCAGTATTATTGACCTTAGACTGTGCATCTACAACCTGCTCCCTAGTGACAGTTGCAATGATAGTTGTAGGAGGGGGTGTTTATCCCTCCTGCAATCAAGACACTAACCATCAAAAAGAACTTGTACTGAAGGTCATCTCCAAAGCTCCCCAAAGTAAGTAATACCTTATAACTGGGAGCAGATAACATACCCAGCTGCCTGATTAACAGCACTAAGGAAGCAATGGTGGACCCACTCCTCAGCCTCTTCATCCTGAGCCTAGCAACTGGCTCTCTCCTGTGGGAATGGTGCACAACTGTTTTGATGTCATTCCACATGAGTGTTGCCAACACTATTGCCCAGAAGTACAGACCTATTAGCCTAAGAAGTCATATATGCAAAGCCAAAGAACATATCATAGCTGCCCTAATTAACTATGATATCAAAATTCTTGTCAGAGTCAACCCCCAACAGTTTGGCTTTGACAAGGGTAGATCCTGCCTAATGAATCCTGTTAACCTTTTTGAGAAGGTTACCCAGGCAGTATACTGTGGGCAACAGCCAAACTAGACCGTACCAAGGCATTCAATATTATACTACATGTAAATATAACAAAACAAACTAAGAAGGATTCAAATTAACTAATATATGGTTAAGTGGATAGCCAAATGGCTTAAGGACAGGACTTACCCAGTAATAGTAGGGGGTACATCCTCGGAGTGCATGACTAGAATTCCTTAAGGATCTGTGCTGGGACCTTTGCTAATCAGTGTCAACTTCTCAGATCTCCAGTTATCAAACCAAGATCTTTGGTTAACAAAGTTTGAGGATGATTGTAAACTGACGGTCATTGTTAAGTCCCCTTCTGACATGCAGACACTCTTAACAGGAGCTTACACTTTTTAACAGCTGGTGTACCAAAAATGAGCTCAGACTAAATGCCAGAAAGTGCAACACTGCAGGATTTGTTAAGTACATGTAGTTTCTGTGTACAGCATAGATAGTACACTACATCAAAGTAAATGTTCGTGAGGGACCTAGCTAGGCAGCTGCCTCATGTTTGACGTTACATTGCAATAGTGTATTAGGAAATCATTTTACCTTGTGCATCTCGGAGCAAAATATATTTCTTCCAGATCTAAAGAAATGCTTACCTCTTTGTACTCTGTGCTGTTTAGAGCCATCATTGAGTACAAAGCCCCCTTTGGGGTGCATCTTAGTAACCATATCAAGTAATCAGAAAGGACCAAGACATTTGTAATTAAAAAGATCATTAGCTTAAAAGAACTGAACTACCAAAAAAGAGTGGAGGCTTTATCTTAATATTTAATTTTATATAGACTCTTTATGGATTGTCTGTGCCTTGCTTATAGAGCTATGATGGACTGGGAAGTCTAAACACTATTATACCTCCATAAATCAAACAATCCCGCCAATATTAAGACCAGTGATCTAAATCTACTGCAACAAATAAGATTACAAAGAGAAGTCACCAGTTTGTCAGACAGCACCTTCTCCTTCTCTGGAATAACCTCCATCTCCAAGTTTAGCAGTATGAGACACTCTCTGCCTTTAAAAATGAACTGGACAACTAGATGGGTATTCATAAATGCATGCCTTTTATGACTGGATTTGCTCACCCTGGGAAAAAAAAGGCACTGCCTCAGGGTGGTTACTGGCAAGGCTTAAACAGTTGCCTTGTAACTCCTGTGATCCTGTTTACAACGTATATTTTTAAAGCCCACTCAAGTTATTATGTTCACATTTATCCACTTTTTTGTAATAACTTTACAACAAAGGAGATAGCTATAAACATTCTTATTTTTTTCTTTGTTGGCTTTAATAGCTTTGGGCGGATGTGTGAATTGAAATATTTCATATGTATGATATCTTCCTAGAAGCCTATGTTTTTACATGCATTGTTTTCCATATCCAATTTGCACATAAACATTTCCACAAATACAAAATACCATCACTGCCCATATTGTAATCACTCCAGTTAAGAGGAAAATGAAACTCCTCTGTAATTCATGCTCTGGATGAAACCTTCACAACCCACTGATATTGCATTGCTACTCAGCGCCATTTTATATCCTCCTTGCCTGTACTTATCTCATTTGAGAAGAACTAGCCTTTGTGTTATCTGGTCATGTATCTTCCCTTTCATCTCACAAGTACTTCTGGTTGATTACTTTTGCATTCCTTCCAGCACCCTATTGTTTATTTCCTTGCATGACCTCAAACTACACAGAGTGTTCAGGGTTTTATCTGACCTTGTCCCTGTCAAGAAGTAGGATTTCTTCTTTCCTGCCATTTCTTTATTACCCTGCTCCTGATTTTCATTACAGGTATGATCAGCACACCCTTTACCATTCTGCTGCCATCAGTCCCATCCCCCCATTGCTTGCACTGCACAATAATGTTATTGTGGCTGAAGTGCACTTATTTACTTCTACTTGCACTAATCCTCGACTGCTATATTAATGTCCACAAAGAAAGTCTTTCCAAATCCTTTCATGAACCATTACCCCGTCTTTCACTGCTGTCCCTGTCTTTTTACCATAAGTGAAGAGAATGATCCAGATTTATATCACCACAGATATGTCTGAGACAAATACAAAGAGCACAGACCCCCCTCCCCTAATATTTCACTAGTAACTTTAAAACTCATGATATTATATGTCTCACTATACCCCACTGTGCCCGACCATTCAAGAATGCAGCAATCCAGTTTCTTATTCTTGGTTGTTCCTCTAGCTACTCTAGTTTTCCTTTTGTCGTCCTGTATGGGACTGAGTAAAAGTTTTTTCCTGAAATCCTGGTATTCTATGTCTTTCAGAAGTCACCTGTCATGTTTTCCCTTAACCATTTCAAAATCAGGAATGAATTTAACCTTGAGCAGCAATTTATCTTCACCAAGAATGATCCCTCAATACAAACAAAAGATTATTGACTTCAACAATTGACTTAGCTTCTGGTGTCATTCAATGTGGCAAAGAGAAGTGAGCCCCTGCAAGTATGGTAGCTGCACGGCTCCAAAAGTCCTTCGGCAAAATAAAAATACAGAAATCTCATAGCTAGGTCTTCCTCCTGAAGATAAATACTATCAGGCTTCCATACTAACCAGCAGTCATCCAAATATCTCCTCCAAATGTCGATCTCATCTATGTAGATGTTATGGGCCCTGTCATAGATCAGTTGTTCCTCAATATAGACCATGAAGAGATTAGCATATAAGGAGTTTGCTAAATACCTGAATGATAACAAATGGGGGATTGAGTTTACAGTTATATTTGATATGAACAAAATCACTCTTCTGGATGTGTTAGTAACCAGAAATGTTGATCACACATTAACAACTGAGGTTTACCATAAACACCCCTAGTTTATCTCCTTACTCCATGCTACCAGCTTTCATCCTCCTCATATATGCAGTAACTTCCCTAAGTCACAGTTTTTGCATATTAAAAGGATATGTTCAGATGCAGCCACTTATCATTCTTATGAGGAAGACTTAGCTATGAGGTTCAAGCAGAGGGGCTACAAGAGAGGGTACATCTACCAGGCTAAACACTGGGCATCTAATCAAAACAGGATTGATTTACTTCAATATAGGGACAAAACAATGGACAACAATTCACTAACAAGATTAATCACTACCTATGATATGAACACTGATGGCCTACTCAACAGTGTATGCAGGCACTGGAACATCGTCTTAGCTGATACCTGGCTAAGTGAAATTGTAGATGATACATGTCATTTTTCTTTTAGAAGGGGCAAAAATCTTGGCTCATATATGAGTCATTACAAACATGTACATACCTCTGATATGCACTCAACACAGACAACACTAGAAGGTAGGGTTTTGCAAGGTTGTTTCCCATGTGGTCACTGTTCTCATTGTAAAAGGATGTTGAAGACCAAGGAATTTACTAGCAAAAATATTGGGCAAGTGCTTAATATCTCATTTTTTGTGAATTGCCAGTCAGATTGGCTCATCTATATGCCCACTTGCAGTTTCTCTGCCTTTTATGTGTGACAGACCTCAAGACCAGTTAAATTCAGAATTTCCAAACACATAAGTGATATCAGGGTTAGAAAACCAACAAGTGCTTTATATAAATATACAGAGAAACATTTCAATGCAGTTTTCAATTTCACTATTATTGATAAAATACAAGGTAACAGAAATAAATCAGGTTGGCATCAACTGCTAAACAACAAGGAGAAAAAATGGATCATCAAACTGAGTGCCTTATTTCCATCAGGACTTAATGAATATTTTGAATATGTTAATGGAAGTAATTCTCTCAATTAGCCTCTAGTGGTGGCATAATATAAAAGGAGAATGGTTCTAACCACAATTCACTAAACTGATGAAGGCTTGATAAAGTCATAGCAGAAACTGGTCTGTTGTATTTTCTCCTATTTTTATACCATTAAACTTTTATGTCACAGTTTGATGGCTCTGTATTTTTGTCATTCAATGTGGCCCCAATCAATATCAGTGGTGAGGAGGTGTTCGAAAGTTTTAGTTGCTTTGCTAGGGATGGTCTGCCCCTATCCCCCCAAGGCTTCTGTATGTCCTCTAAAGTTTGTCCACCCCCTTAGTGCCTTTTATTAAACATTATCATTCCACAACGGCTAACAATATAGCAAAGAACAATACACTGCCTATAAGCATATCAATCGTTACAGAGACCTGATTTAAGAACATTGGCAGCATCCATCAGTGCAGGGTTTTAACGCCTACCACATGTTCAGGCCCACAATACTAGATGATGAAAGTGGAAGTCATGGTGTCTGTAATAATAAAGAAAAAAAAACATTTCACCTCCAGACTATTTAGACAACATAACAATCTGGAATGCCTCCATGTCTAATTTACCATTAACAAGATCCTGTATCACATCCTGGCTAACTATAGAACCCCCCTCTACGCCCTCCTCAGTCCATAACTCCTACCTAACTAGAAAGGAGTCCCTATGCATTAATCCAAACACCATTCTCTTAGGGGACTTCAACTACCCCTCCATTAACTGGGAGACATGTACATCCCCTAACATGTATGTCCAGAAATTTATGAACTTCATCAATACAAACTCTCTAGACTAGTTGGTCAGCATCCCAATCAAGGGCAGTAAAATCTGAGATATGGTTCTCACCAACATGGGACACCTCTGGTCCCTACCAATTGTAACTCTCTGCCTGTTCAAACTGGACCACAAATAGTCACATTTGCCATAATAATGAAATAAGAAGCATCTTGTAATTCCTCAATATTCAAAGGCTATGCCAAAGTCTAATCTACTGAAACAGTGTGATTATCTGGCTAAATTCAACATACCCTTCCAACTTTCCTGCTAAATTCAATGCACATGTGAATAGATGCATCTGTCTCCCTCCAAAGTAAATGCAATTCCAAATTTAAAGACAAAATATGATGGACCCAAACATAAACAGACTTTGTGAAAAAAACACATAAAATACAAGAAAAGCTCTTGCTTATGGAATTTAAAAAATATTCAAGCAGATAACCCTCAAACTCTTGCTCCATGCCAGTTTAGATTTGTTAAAGTCAGATCCTACCTTTTGTTAAAGTCAGATCCTACCTACTTAAACTGGTTGAATTCTTCAAGAAGTTTACTGAAGCAAAGGATGTGGACAAATCATTACACATTTCACATCTAGACATGCAAAGGTGTTCAACACCATCTCATACTCTTTTATCATAGATAAACAATCCCAACAAAATTCCAATCTCTGTGTAACTCATTGGATAGCAAATTTGCTCACAAATATAACCCAGGCAATTAAGGTTGGCTACTCTGCCTCCACCAAACAAAAACATGTCCTTAGTGGTGTATTCCAGGCTTCAATTCTTGGGCCATTCCTTTTTTGCATACTCTTGTCAGAGTAACTGAAACCACAAAAAGATAAGCTCATGTATTGTAATACCAGGGAATATCAGTAGTTAAAACAAGACAACTTAGGTGGTCAGACTGTCTGTTTAACTTATCTTGTTTTAACAGCTGATATTCCCTCATGTTACATTATGGGAGCTTATATTTTTTGTGGTTTCAGTTATATTCTTCTTAAGCTGCACTGTTACACTCTCAGTATTTGTTGGTTACTCTTCTTGGAGGTCAGAACTACTGCTGAGGATTTATGGTGAACAGGTTTTCAGATGATGGTAAACTTGTTGCCACCATAAACTCCCAAGACAACACCGGGATTCTACATGCAGGCCTTTTTCAAACAAATAGCTGGTGTCAAAACCATGGCCTAAATATGAATGCCAAGAAATGTATAATAGAATCCTTCAGCAAGCAAGAAGTCCCTTGTCACTATTGTATTAACATCACACTCCTGAAAATTGATCCAGTAGTTAGGAATCTGGGAAACTCTGTAGAAAATGGACTCTCCTTTGAGCACCATGTATTTGCTATCATAAGAAAGTGCTTTTTTATTGCACATTGTATTAGTAAAGGTATGGAATTCAGGCCCAGGGATGTAATTATTCTACTCTATTCTGTACACATCAGGCTGTTCACTGTGTATAATGCCCCTTTGATATAGCCTTCACAGACTCTATCCTGTTAGACGAACTGCACATTCAAATCCAATGGGGCATAAACACATGGTCGATAGATCTAAATCACTTTTGCAATACAAATAGAACTTGCTGGAGAGATAGACATGTATCACAGAGAATATCACTTCTTTGGAATTGTCTTACTCTCCACACAAAGCAAAGTTCCTCTCTTGCACAACTCAAATGTTATCTGGAAGAATTTATGAGTAATCACAAATCCATCTTTGGTTTTGCACCTGTAGCATATATAGATTGGGGTGAGAAGGTCAATCATCCTGGGCACAAAGTGTTGGGGGGCTGTGGTCAGCCGATGCTAATATCTGATTCATTACCAGCTTTTAAAACCAGTATTGCATTTGCAGTACAACCTGAGCATTGTAGTACTTTGTGTGTAGTTTAATCTGTAGTAGCTGCTTAATGCATTGTAGTAAACAGTTTGCTACAGTTTAAAAGTTAGAAAAAAATATCTTCTTTTAATTAAAATCTTTGCACTGGAGCACTTCATGCAGGCAGTAACTGATACATGTGTAGCAAGCTGGTTGTTACATTTTATAAGAAGAATATATTTAATATATTTTTTTTAAAGTAAAACATAAGGGGTTGTGTATGGATGGATAGATGGAAGGATAGATGAATAGATAAGCTCCATAGTAAAGACCTGGATTTATGGGTAGATCTAGTTTTGAGGTTTTCTAATCATATCAACCAATCAGTCAATGATAGTTAGAGAACTATAGGTTGTATAAAAAGATTTATAAAGTCTAAGAATCAGAACTGATGAAGTTGTTGTTTGTTAGTTACATTAGACCCAAACCTGAGTATGGAATAGCAGTATGGAAACCTTGTAAGAAAACAAGCATGAGTAAACTGGAAAGAGTGCAGCAGAAATATATGAAGGGCATCCTTAGATGTGAAAATTTAAATAATTATGAAAGACTAACATATCTGAACCTTTACAGTGTCTCTTACAGATATCAGGGAGGAGAACTTTAGGTATATAAGGCGTTTAGAGACAACTATCTCTGGGAATGTTTGGGACTTTCAAAAAGTAGTAGAGAATCATTAGACAAATTATGTAGAAGATTCTATAGGAATGAGAAATGTACTAATTGGTTCTTTGAGAGAGCAGCTGATGCATGGAACAGACTACCAAAATACATAAAAGCAAGTATTAGTTTAGATATTTTTAAGAACACCCTGGACACTTATTATGGGAACATGTATTTTGATATCTTGGCAGTGTAGAAGGACATTAATGCCCATGCTTGAAATATATGTATATATGTATGTATATATAGTGCTCTGTGCAGGCAGGGTATAAACTGTAGCAAACTGCTTGCTATATTTGTATGGCTAAATAGTAGGCAGGAGGCATGTTAGGAATCTTGCCACCTGGTTGGTGTGGCAGTAGAAGGAATGTCTGCTTTTTTTTTTTACTCTTCAGTGGAAGAGCTGGAGTAGGGAGCTGTTTCATGGTACTGGCACAGGATGTTGGCTGAGTTAGCTATGCTTCTGCTTATCACCATTGTCTCTCATGGATAGAGGCAACATGTAAATATTTTTTTGGTCATCTGTGGGTTATTTGCACTTAAAAGATAAAAGATAAAAACTTCAGGCAAATGCATGGCTAAGCGTCTAAAGATCCTCATGGATCTATAGCCTAGCAAATACCCATAAACCTATGAGAACAGAATCAGTTTTGTTTGAAAGCTCCTTCTTGCAATGACAGTCATGGGCTGTGTCCTGGGGATTGTTGTCCTCTAGAAATACTTTCAGCTTTCCCCACAGGGGTGTTTCTAAGTCTTATTCTGATACTACTGTTATGCTAAAAGGCTTATAGCTCCTACTGACACACACAGAAAAACCACAATTACAGCATTCCTCTCCTCAGGCATTTCAGCATTAGACAGTGATTAGTTAAAGATCTTCATCAGGTGTTCTTGCATACAATCTGACCAGATTTCTGAGGCCTCTGAAAAACTACACATTAGGTCCTTGTTCTCTATAATCCAAAGGCTAGCCTGTTCCCTTTCCACCCATTACCACTCTGTTCTGGTATTTTTCCACTAATATTTAAATTCTTTCTGCCTCTTGCTCATTATGGTAACCTCCTTTTAATTTCTGCTGTGTAGAATGAAACAAAATATTCAGTTATTACCTCTGCCTTTTCCCAGGTTTCTAGATCATCCTCCCACCTTTCGCCAACGCAGCAAGCCCTGTCCTTCCCATCCCTCCTTATTGTTATATATCTAAAACACAGTAATTTCCCTTCCTAATCACTCCTGGTGGATCCTATTCAGCTTCCACTATTGCTGATCAAACCATCTTTGCTGCATAGTTGCAAGATTCTTTGTTCTGTCTCCCATCCCCTTCTTTCCATCACCTATACGTCCTTTCTTTTGCCCTAAAGTCTCACATTGGTCTGGTGCCATGTTTTTCCTTCTTCATTTGCCTTCACAACTTGTCCATGCTTCGTTGTCTACAGTCTTGAGTACTCAAGCCTTAAGCCTTTCTAATTGCTTATAGACATCATGACCATTCCTGCACAGAATAAGACAACCTCTAGATTCAGAATTCTGTCTTTTCTAATATGACCCTTTTGCAACTGACTGAACTCCACAGTGACCAAGACCTGAAGGCACCACCTATTTTTTCAATACCCTGGAGCTTGGATTTTATTTTATCTGGACCTGGTATATTGAGATTCATCAAAACATTAACCTCTTCACCTATTAATCCTAACACACTCCTTTATTTTATTCACTTCCCCTCATTCCTTACCTTTATATATCAGATGGAAGATGCATTATATACATATACATATATATACATATACATATACATATACATATACATATACATATACATATACATATACATATACATATACATATGCATATACATATGCATATACATATACATATACATATACCTATACGTATACATATACTACCCCCATCCTTTCTTTATCTTAAATCAAAGGATTAACCTACATTCTGCCCAGTCTACTCCCTTCTCCATTCTCAGTATGTTGCTCTCCATCTGAAAATCTTCTTTTTATAGATTGTTATTCAATCTGAAACTCTCTGTTCATATCAGTAAGACATAGGTACACATTGAAATTAAAACTGTCTGCTACTATCACAGAATTAAGATAAACAACTGAAAGATAAAATAGTAATTACTTTTCAAAAATTACCTTTGTCAGAAATATGAACTTTGATGTCTCTGGCTGGAAGCAATATTCAAGTATGCTTTAATTACATCAAAAATCATAAATATAAACATTGTGACAGTAATCTATTATCAATAGTCAATGAAGTGAGTGTGCATGTGCAAGACAGAGTAAAATAATATTACCAATAAATAATGAAGTAATTATCCAGCTGCACATGATAGTGAATATGCTTGTCAAAAACTTTTGCACAGATGCCACAATAAGCAAAGGCATATATCTGAGTGCCAAACTTACTGTTGCTTTCCTGCACAAAATCAGTAAAATTATAAACCCCCTACTGGTCATGTTAAACAAAATGTTAGTATGTATCAATAAGTTTGATCTGTGGCCATAGTGGTACACATTAAAAAAAATATCATGGAGGTAAGGTCCACATTGGATATTCCACACTCAGGAGAGTGCTATTTCTGCAAGCAGCTTTTTAGTTATCTTCTCTCATTTCAGTTTTCCAAAATGGCATTGATTTATTTTGTGGAAGCAGGAGGTACACTGCTGTGGGGATTTTCACTTTTTTCCTCTGTTATTCGACCATAGAGCTAGTATCTAGAAGTAAGGGGATATGAAAGCTGCCCAAATAGGTGGGTGCAAGGGGACATGGCTTCCTGTAAAAGACAAACTGTGGTCTATTGTAGTCTTTTTTAGCATTTATCAATGTAATATAAATATAAGATGTAACTCACATAGATGAGCAAAGGAAAATAATTCCACTTCAGATGCAAACAGTTTTTGTCCCTTCAGCCTGCCAAGTTGTTTTGAGAAAATTATGGCAACAGTCATAATGGAATGCAAATAAAAACAGAGGACATCTAACTCTATTAGATATGGATTAGTATGTAATTTATTTATTTGTTCATTTATGTTTGTGTGTTTATTTTAATGAGTAGCTTGTCTAATAAATCTTGAAGTAATCTTTCAAATGGTAATGGTAGCCTTTGATGCAAGACTAAAATCACTTACTCTTTATGTTGCTTTTTGCAATGACAGTATTCCACATGAGGAAATAATTTCCCTATTTAATGCATTAAAAATTAAGCATATTCATAGCACAGTATGCAAAACACTGGTTATATAGCATGGCACATCTCAGGGTGGGAAATGCTTGTCTATGACAATGGACATTACGAGTGGTGTCCAACGGACTTTATTCTGGAGCTACTTTTCTCAGGGCGCTTCTTCACAAATATAAAAATGGGAAATGGAGTTTACATATGGTCAAGACTAAAAGTCAAAAAAATCAATTATTTCAGTAATAGATGCTGAAGTTCTCCAAGATAATGTACAAATTACATATCCAGTGTAATAGTAACACACTGACCTTAAATGTGAGCAAATTGTCCATTGTCAGTGCTGACAAAAAAGGACTTAAATTAAGATTGCATAGTAAGTGGTCATGCAAAATCCCATTATTATTAAAAATTAGGCCAGTATAAACAGCAATTTAAACTTCAGTCAGACTGAAATTAGCAAAACTACGAAGGCATATTTTGCAACCTAATTCTAAAGGGCATATCTAATCACTCCAGAATGATTATTGTACATTTGTACACTCATTGCTGTAACCTATTATTTAATCAAAGGTACATTTACTTGATTTGAGCCTGAATTAACATCATATATATGTATACCTTGAACTATGTGAATATATTTCAGGAATTATGATTATATTGTCTTTTTTATAAGTCATTTAGAAGTGATCTGTTCCTGACTTATAGGGTGATGACTGCTCTGGTTCTATTTCAGAAACTATGCCTGGGTTGCATGCCTGGGGAATTAGTACCAGATATGGAAAACCTAATACTAAAAATTAGTATCAGTAATAGAAATAACGACAACATGACACCTCGTCAGACTATTGAATATGAGCTGCTTTTGATTTAGAATATGCACTTATTAAGATCCTTTACAAAATATACATATATAAGAACTAGGACAAAATATTAACATGATTACAATAAACTTCTTGAAGACTAGAAGGTTGTAAGCTTGACAACTGTACATATAAACCGATTAAACTGTCAGATGAGGTTTGTATGTATGGAAGAGGAAAGTTATTCTTCTAATAATCCCAAAGTTCAACTAGAAAAGAAAAAGCCGCAAATGCACTGTGTGCAAAATTCTGTCTCTGTGTCTTGAGAATTCACCTCTATTCAACGCTCATAACAGTCCACAGCACCTTCAATGAAACCAAGTAGAAGTGAACAAAAGTTTATTGTAATGCCAACAAACAAAGAATGGTTAAGCGCTTTCACTTGAATAAAACAAACTTCCCCAGAACACCATAGCTTGCATCACAGTTGTTTAAATAACTTTTTTGGCGCCAAAATTCAGTTTGAAATTTTAAAGCTATACACACATCCTTGACCATTGTTCTCCATTCATAAAATATTAAATAATATTCATATTATTTCTAAAAGCAATGTTACATATAATATGAGTTGATAAAGTGAACAAATTAAAAAACTAAAAAAATGTTAACAAAAACATTTACATTTAGATCATATCAAAACATGTTTTATGTTGTCCTTGAATGAGATCAACATAGGGTATAGAAAAATAGACACATGTATTGAAGAATACTTACTAGATAACAGGATTAATAATGACATCTATACTTATATTAAGGTTGAACATCCTGTATGAGCTTCTATAGTGGGTATTCCTAAAATTCACAAGAATATAGATGAACCGCCCATTAGACCCATTATATCAGGGAGTAGGTCTAAGACGTTTAATATAGGTAAGGTTATTGATACCTATTTGAAACATATATACGCCACTATTCCACATATAGCTAAGGACTCATGGGATTTTCTGAAACAGTATCCTATTTACCTATCCAGTTCAGATCTGATATTTGTGACTATTGATGTCATAGACTTATTTTCTTGTATACCAAAAGAAGATGGTCTATCAGCTTTTGCTATGAGTATAAGAAAACACACAGATATCCAATGGGACACTATCTGTCTTCTTATGGATATGTTGTCCCTGGTTCTCGAACATAATTACATTATATTTGAGGGAGAATATTACAAGCAGACCAAAGGTGTAGCTATGGGAGCAGCTTGTGCTCCCATATATGCCAACTTGGTCATGCTTGAATGGGAAGGGAGGACTATTTTAGATAGTCACTTTATGACATACATAAAATATTACGTCAGCTACCTTGATGACATATATTTGATTTGGGATGGTGGTGAACAACAGCTAGCATTATTTTTACAATACATCAATAGTAGCAGTAATTTTTTAAAATTTACCTCCTCTAGTAGTCACAAAGGTGTGGCTTATTTAGACTCATTTGTATCAAAAACAGGGGATGAGTTTAAATCCAAAATTTATAGAAAGAACACTTTTTCGAATAGTTATTTGGAATATTCTAGCTACCATCCGAAGAAACAATTCACGAATATATATAAGGGTCAGCTTATTAGAGCAGTTAGGATGACCTCACAGTATGAGGACATGTTGGATGAGATGAAATTTATTACGTCCTTATTTAAGGACAAAGGCTATGATGTTAGAGTTATGGAAAATGTAAGTAATTATGTTGTGAGGAAATGGGGTAATCAGTACAAGCCTTTGTTGGGTGAAAAATATAGGACAGCTATTGTTTCGACTGTGGATACATTGCATGATATGAAGTCTGAAACTTGCATTTTTGGTAAATCTTGCATTTTGGAATTTGGCATATATTCAGGTAAAGTTAAGAAGATTTTAATGAACAACTGGCATATAATATCTGCAGATCAAGATATAGCACCCACATTAGGTGAAAGCCCAAGGTTTGTTTATAAGGTAGGGGCCAACATAAAATCTATTTTAGAGAAGGATATCTTTAGTAAGAAGACAGAATACATGAAAATTGTAAAATGTGGGGCATGTAAACAATGTCACACTATATTTCAGGGAGAAAGTGTGAAATTGGATAATTATAAACACACTAGAATTAAATTCTGTGGGGGCAACTGTACAACTAAAATGGTGGTGTATATTGCCATCTGTAGAACATGTTCAGGATTCTATATAGGTAAGACTCAAAGGAGTTTAAATAAACGTATATACTCTCACCTTTATAGCATCAGAAGGAAGGATGAAAACAATGCTTTGTATAAACATATTAAACAATATGGTGACAAACATTATTTTAATTTTTGTATAGTGGACATTGTGCACACCAATAACAGAGGGGGTGACTTTAATAATTTATTATTATATAAAGAATTTTGGTGGCAAATATATACGGATGCTTCCACTATACCAGGTTTAAATGACACTGTATAAGTCAAACCACTATTGGTCTTAAAATGAACTATCTATCAGGTATATTGTTATATGTTTTTAAACATGTTTTGATATGATCTCAATGTAAATGTTTTTTGTTAACATTTTTTCAGTTTTTTAACTTGTTCACTTTATCAACACATATTATATGTAACATTGATTTTAGAAATAATATGAATATTATTTAATATTTTATGAATCGAGAACAATGGTCAAGGATGTGTGTATAGCTTTAAAATTTCAAACTGAATTTTGGCGCCAAAAAAGTTATTTAAACAACTGTGATGCAAGCTATGGTGTTCTGAGGAAGCTTGTTTTATTCAAGTGAAAACGCTTAACCATTCTTTGTTTGTTGGCATTACAATAAACTTTTGTTCACTTCTACTTGGTTTCATTGAAGGTGTTGTGGACTGTTATGAGCGTTGAATAGAGGTGAATTCCCAAGACACAGAGACAGAATTTTGCACACAGTGCATTTGCTGCTTTTTCTTTTCTAGTTGAACTTTTATGGTTGCTGCACTGTTTGCTTCAGTTGAATAATCCCAAAGTGGAATACAAACATGGAGGAGTTACCCTAAAAGGCATTGAATGGTTATAAAGAAGCATACTAAGGTTTTAACAGCATAAACTAACCACCAAGTAAAATGGAGAAAGCTGTAGCCACATATAATAAAGTGCTGGGTTATATCCTTAAAGAAGTAGATCCCAGGATAACTGAGAAGATATATCTCCCTCATGCACACAGTTGGAGCACTGAGTATAATTATTATGTCCATAAAAGCATATGACTATAAACGCAGTTAAAAAGGGACAAAGAAAGGCTGTCAAGGTAAAAAATGTAATGAAGGAAAATGAGCGTGCAAGGATGTATTTTGTTTAAGGATGCATAAGGGTTGAAAGAGCCTAAGTGCACAAATTACTTAAGGGACTATAAGATTGCCTGGAGGACAGTAGGAAATGGAGAGATGGAAAGAGGGGCGTACCTACATAATTATGGTTATAAAGTTCAACAGAAGCAATAGAAAGTACTTTCTCCTTGGAAATAAAAGTGGATTAATGAAACGAGTTATGGAATATATGATCACACATCCTTACCAAAAGGTCTCTGATTTTTGGTTGGCTAAGAGAAGGAACAGCTTTACTGAAACATGTGTCAACTAGTTAGACAACTTGACTTTTTCAATCATTAAAAATACGACATGCCATTTTGTGTGTGTGTGTTTGTGTGTGTGTGTGTGTGTGTGTGTGTGTGTGTGTGTGTGTGTGTGTGTGTGTGTGTGTGAAACCCTGGTGAATCATGTGAATTAATATTAAGCATGATTAGTATGAAATGTCTACATAAACTTTAATACTGAATACTAGTATTTTCATAATAAGTATGCATATTTCTTTATTAATATATATAGCAATATCTCCCCCCCCCTCTCTCTCTCAATCTATATATATATATATATATATATATATATATATATATATATATATATATATATATATATATGTTAACATTAGTGACCATCTGTAAAGCAATAGCATTTCATATTATTTTTTTTCTTCTGTTAGGTATGCATTTAAGAAAGAAATATTTCTCTGTAACTCATCAGCATATTCCAAGAATGTCATACAAATGTGTTACCCAGGAGCATATTCTTACTCTGAATGTATAGCTGAAAGTTTAGGACTTATTTCTTCAAATAGCACAAAATATGGGCAATATTATTTTTCCATTTCTTTACTTTACTAAATGATGGTAAATATTAAATTTGACATGATCTCTCCTTCCAATGAATCAATTCAGTTCATTAGAATACTTTCAAGGAATACATATACAGGAAAAGATGAAAACAACCATTGCAAATTACTTTCGCATCCCTATTCTAAACAAAGGGGGGGGGGGGCTTGAACATTTTAAACTTTTTCCAACTGAAAATTGGAATGCTAAAGTTCAAAACTTAATTAAAATTACAATTTGCTGGCTTTATTTGGAAACAGAAGCTTATGACTAAAGTACAAAGGACAAGCAGATGGGACTTAGTTAAACATCTCCTGTGAATGTCACACTTTAAAAAAGTGCTTCTTCTGACATTTATATTATGATCAGAGTTTTAATTTGAGGTGAAAATCCAAGGCTTCTGGAGCAGAAGATAATTCATTATCAGATAAGGTTTGCTGACATTCTAATGAATCAGCGGGACATCTCTCTAATGCAAGTGTTAGCACTTTGAATAGATTTTCATGGTTAAGCTATAACCTTTGAGGCACATTCCTTCACTAAGGAGTTAAATAATCACAGTACAAGAATAAAGACAACACTAAACCTGTACATGTATGCACTATAAAAAAGTGATCAAGATGCAACTGATACTGTCGTTAAACATTTAGGAACTCACAATCTATTGATTCCTAAATATGAAATTCTAATATTCAAATAAAAAAAAATAATGTGTGGCATATTCAGGAACATTTTCTAAGAAAATGAGAATGTTTTGTCTACCCTGTGTGACTGAAATGTAATTAATATTTTCCCACAACAGCATGCATCTACTTAAAAAAAGACCATGCAGTGCATTTGCCTTGTCTTGGATCTTTCCTCATATGTAGTTATTTTAACAGCTGTTCCCAATTGCCTCATCTGTTCAGCAGACTAGGTGCCAGTTGAAATAAATGCCCTATTACTTTCTCTCTAACACTTCAGCTGATGGACAGATTTTATTGATCTCACTTATCTAAGTGAAACATGTTTTTTTTACAAACAATTCTCTACAGTTTCACTATGATGACTGCTCCTTCTACCAGCAAGACTGATGCCCTTGTCAAACGGATAGTCTGTTGCTGCTAAAGTGTAGCATTTTTCTGCTTCTTGTTAAACATATATCAGCATTATATGGAATGTGTAATATTCTTAGAGAAAGTTCAGTGATTGCAGAACTGAGTGAACCACAACAACTATGCTACCCTGTCTGCCTAGCAACACCTACAATTATTCACAATGTCTGATTCCTGTCCTTGTGAATGCAATGCACTAGAAAGGCAATTAGTGGTCAGTGAACAAATTAATTGTGCAGTGGCAAGGGGCATGGTCACAGAAAATTGCTGTTTAACTTAACATTTGTTCATATTTTCAGGTTACTCTACCAATAAAGTAAGCATTTTGAAGTGATAACATAAATACACTGATGAAATGAAAATTTGAAAAAAAATTGCATTAGGTAAATACTTTAGCTAAAAGACTCCTCCAAATTAATTATTTTTATGCAAATTATTGGTCCCGGCACAAAAGTAAAGCACACCTGTTTTAGAATTAGTTTTATTTTAAGCATTGCAGATATTAAACAAAATGATACAAAGTAAGACTTTTTTAAAATTGCATCTGGTATAGTACCACCATGGTATAGCTAATGTCTGACAAATGGTACAGTTTGGATCCATGACACTGATTTAGTTTTTCATGGTATTCTGCATTTTTGAATGAGTGTCAAAACTTATTGTCCTTTTCATTTGGTTCTCTCAAATACGTATTTCATTTCATTATTTTTCTATCAAGTAGATTGCTAGTCACATCACCTTTTACAAATATGGCCAAGGCAATTAAAAAACACCATAGTTTTGAATGAAACGCAATACCTAGTGACATCAAGAGATACAAATTCTAGCTTCCACAATAATGGGCAAGTTAAGAGGAAGACCTAGCAATTTATTATATTTCACATAATAACAAAGGCATACATATTTATAACATTAAAATCAAATGGCAAAATTAATAATTTCAACACATTAGACTTGTCTAAAATATGTGCATATATAATTAGGTGTGACGCAGGCAAACAGGTTATTATTTATTTAATTATATGTGTATTACATTTTGATTGCTGGATAGACAATGCTATGTAACTTATTTTGAAATTACCTTAGGAAAGCTTCACACAACTTCGATGGAACTTGTTATACAGTAGTTGCACAACATTCAGGACAACATGCAAACTGCTTGCTTTATCTGTGAATACTGTTGCACTAATATGATAGAAGGCAAACTACTGACATACAGAAAATATGGGCATCATTTACAGTGATTGTGGCATGTGCTAGTATGTATTAAGAATTAGAGAGAATGCTGATTGGTGCTACATATTGCATTATCTAATTTACATTGGGTGCATATCATATGAGCGAATCGTTACATTACCTGGAAATTTCAGTGAAGACCTCATCAATGCTGGTGGTACATTTACATTAGCTTCTCAATTTGGTAACATACTGAGAAGCATTATTAATGATGTGTGTTGTGAGAGGTGAACAAGATTATTTATTTCCAAAACACTGAGAAGGTATAACTTCATAAGTATAAGTCACGGCTGTAAGAATGCCTGCATGTCAAGGAAAGAAGCTTTGAAGGTATTCAATACTTCTTCTTTCGAGAAGAGGAGAAAGACAAACTACAAACAATAAGCAATACATTTAGGAGTTACTGTGAACACTGAAAAAAGTAATATAGTTATATGTTCCTTTGTAATGAACCATGATTCAATGGAAAGTATAGATGCTTATGATCTTAAGTTAAATAATCAAAGCAAAGACCATGAATTTGATATGTTGCTTAACGTGTTGGTTAGAACAGTGTAGTTAATGGTAATAAAATATTAAGCATAGGCTAAGCTAAGTAAATTTGTCGTGACCTTATCAACAGCTATGGATGTATACTGCACTAGTGAAATGGCATGCATGTAGTTATAGGAATTAAGTAAGGAAAAGAAAGTTTGTAAGATAAAATTTGAGTCAAATAATAAACTACAAATGAAGACAAGGTGAAAATGCTTAGTATAGTGCATAGGATATTGAAGATTCACATCCTATGTGTGGCTATAAGCATGAGAAGAAAATGTTTCAGTCTTTTAGTCAGTTTTTGGACATTGTGGTAAAATGCATCATTTTACATTGACATGCAAATTAGATAAAACAAATAAGATGGCTCAAAAACAAGCTGCAGTTTGTTGATTCAAAATATGAATGTGAGCCATTCTGGAATTATTAAAATGAAACAGGTTGATGTTATGAAAACTGGGAATAAAAAATAAATGAAACAAGATAGTCAGACTATTGGAAGGAGGAGATCTGAATGAAAAAATAGACATTGAGTTTAAATTTGTTATAGGTAAAGACTGTAATACTATGGCAGAAAATATTTTTAAGAAGAATTACAAGTTACGAAAAGAAAATAGTGTACTCATGGTTAACATACTGCGGACAATAAATATAATCACGGAAATAAATTATATTGACATGGGACATTATTTGTACTTAGAAAAAAGTGTACTCATGACTGGCATGTTCAAAACACCAAATATAGCCACTGAGTAAAAAAATATTAACATGTGACATTTTTATTCATATATTCATACATGCATTTGTTAACCCAGTAAGTATTCTAGTCTAATGGCCATTTTGTGGCATGACTAGGCTGACAGCTCTCAACCTCTTACCTCCAGAATCAGTGATAAATCTGGACATAGTCAAAACAAATCAGGGCCATTTTTTTAAATATTAGTACTGCTAATTTGAGAAACTGACAGAATGAGTGAATGTGAATTATACATTTTTGGAAGTAAAAAATACTATATATCTACTTATGGCCATTTCTTATTAAGTGTAATCCTCATCTTTTCTCTCAAAAATCTCTATTTTTGGGGGTGACTAGGAGGGACAGAGCAAACTTTTTAAACAAAATCAAGGATACCCCTAAAAATCAATGACAATTTAGAGATATGCCTGGGCCAAAGGGCATAGAATGTTTATGAAAATTATAATACTATCAGTGACATACTAAGTTGTGAAACATTACATAAAGTATGAATATTATCAAAAAGACTTTTAGTTCTGGTGCTTTAAATGTATTGGGAATGACAATAGATATCTTGCATTTATAATAGTGAGGTATACTGTTCTCATATCACAAACAATACAAACTGTATGTACCAGTGATAGCACACACCAGTAGGTTAATTAAGGAAGAAGAAAGATGTGATTGTGGATATTTGGAGTTAGAGGAGTTTAGAATAAGAAAGATTAAAGAGAAGGTGACTGTAGGTGCTGATATTAGTGAGGTATGAGAGTTATTTACAGTATTCATTAATATTTGTAGAACTTGTTTCTTAGTAAAAGTTTTCATTGTGTGAGTGGATACAGGGAGGGGGGGGGGCATTAATGGAGTAGTATCTAACTATACAAGTAAAATATGCATGATTTTATTTATATATTAGCATACCATTGGGAAGTTAACTCACGCTACAGTTTGGATGATTTGAATTGTGGCAAGCTGGTATAGGGAACATTTGAACAGCTGCAGAATCATCTCAAATACTGTACAGAACCATATTTAGGGGTCTGAATGGAGAAATGATAAGTCAGCAAGCAAAGGAGAGTAGTTTTGCTGAAAATAAATTTTCCTTCGAGTCTTGGTGAGTACTTTCACTAGGTGGACCCTATTTTTCACAAAATCTCACCAAGACGACACTAATCTATAGATTGTATTTTCTATAGCATATATCATGGACAGAAGTAGGTCACAAATTAAAAGAGATAGCTGGGTACACAAGACCCAGGATTAAAGGTGCCCAATCCTGGTAGGTGCACTGGTGGCAGGACTGGAAAAAAGGAAAATGTAGAATCCTCAAAATGCAGAAACATTCTTATATTGGGGTCAGGCCAGGCCCAGTGGAAGGATGCCCCCTCCCCATTGTGGAAGGAAGTAGCAGCCCACAAAAAAAACAGAAACTGATAGGCCAAAGAACAGCTATAAAGATGATAGAGTGGACTATTGAGGATAAGGAATAAAGGATGTAGTGTTACTGTTATGCAAAAAGCCCAGAATTTTCAGACACAAGATATACAAAAAGATTAAGAGAGAAATTAGAGGAAAGAAAAATACTTCCACAAGAGAAACTGCCAGAAGCTTCAAACAAAAAAATGTGTTCATTAATACAACAGATTTGTGAAAAACATTATACAGAACCAGAAACTTTGATCTGTTTGGAAAAAGAAGCATCTGAGGAAGTACAAAAATATAAACAATAAAACCTAGAGATTCTTGAAAAGTATATAAAAGAAATATGGACATAGCATAGAAAGAGAGATTTGATATGGTGCAATATCTATGCAAAGTTGAAGGCCAAATGAATCAGTACAAAAAAGGCAGCACAAAAGCTATTCA
Organism: Protopterus annectens; assembly: GCF_019279795.1. Taxonomy (NCBI): domain Eukaryota; kingdom Metazoa; phylum Chordata; order Ceratodontiformes; family Protopteridae; genus Protopterus; species Protopterus annectens. Next base: position 1,846,362,626 of record NC_056733.1, read on the forward strand.
AAGAGAAATATAAGCAAAGGCATCCAGATATGGAAAATTTAACATTAAAAAATAATATTACAAACAGGGAATATAAAAAGAAGATTAGTAAATTAGAAGTTAAACAAAATAGAAGTTGAAGCTATGGAATGCCTGTGAAGTGAAGGATTTAGTGTATAAGCACTAACACAGGTTACATCACAGGATGATGGACCGAGTTCCCAAAGTATGAAGAAACAGTGAGATCCGGAGACATCTGAAGAAGAAATATGGATATAGGAAGGAAAAAGAGATTTAATACGGTGTAATAATTATGCAGAGGACAAAGCAAAACTAATCAATAAAAAAAAAAGAGCAGCACTAAAGATATTTGAAGAGATATACAGGCAAAGGAATCCAGACATGGAAAACCTGAGGAAAAGTAGAAAAGAAGATCAGTAATGGTAAAGTTAAAGAAATAGAAACTGAGGTTATGGAGTACCTGCAAAGTGAAGAATTCAGTGTAGAAAATCTAACTCAGAAAACACCACAGTGGCTTTACCAGAAAGGCTCATCTAGACTCTGCTACACTTTGCTGTGAAGGAAAGGTTAGTTTGCTTTTATTTGTTGTATGTTGTATTACTTTATTGCCTTTTTATATTTTGAATACTGTGGTTTGTTTTCTTTACCTTGTGTTTTACTTGCATTCTGCTTTAAATGCATATTAAAACTTCAAAAGAGACCAAAGCTCTGTCTCTTCTGAGTCAGGCATAAATTTTCATACCACTGTCTTTCTAGTTGCCTGCCTCTTATGTTAATTTGACCATATACCTCATTTCCTCTCTGCTTTCACTGGTTTGTGTGAGTAACCACAAAATTATCATTTTTGAAATCACTGCCCTTCAACTATTTAAATGTATTGGCCATCCTACTGTATTCCACAGTCCCAGAATACAAAAGTGACCACCCCTTTTAATCCATCTTGCTGTTTTAAAAATAGTAGCTCTCCACTAATCCTTAACTTTTTAAACAGGTAAAACTTAAGTTAACTACTTTCACATCTAACTTCTCTAGTGCACACTGTAGTGTGCATTTTTTTCATCTTACCTTTAAGCATCCCTGTGACTAGCACTTGCTCTAATACCTGCTAGAAAGCACTAGGAAACCTTAAACTGATACAAGCACTCAACTCTCCTTGTTAATGAGAACTTAATTGTAGGCACTAAACAGCCTATAATTGCAAAGTACCTTGCTAAGGTAAGGGGAAACAGCTCCTGTACTTTACAAAAAAAAAAAAAAAAAAAAAAAAGCACCAAACCAGGCATGTCCAAGGGTCAGCTTCCGGTGATTTCTCCTGTCCACCTGGTGAATCTGGGCATACTGGGGCAATGCAGCAATTGCCTCATGTACACAGACAATCGTCTCCTCCTACCACCCAACACTACAACCTGTGAGAGATGCACTTACATAGCCAAACTGGAAGCAAAGCTCTCTCCACCCAAGACTGTGCTAGACAGTCAAGAGGAGAAGGTTAACACCCACACTACACCTCAAGCAACACATAGCCCTTCTAAACCCACACCACCAACACCCACATATAGCAACACTAAATCCACATATGCGGAGGCCCTTAACTTTAACCTGCCCAAGCAAAAGGGACCTCTGAAACTGAAACGCAAACAAACACCAATCACAATCAAAGTGTCACATAGCTCACAACACCAGTGTGCCACCCAGCAACAGCCCCTAAGGCAAGACAACGTACCTAACACTTTAGTCATAGATGACTCTATAGTCCGGCACACTGATGTCCCACTCACCAGGTTGAACAAGGAGATAATTACAGTCAGCTGCCTGTCAGGTGCCAGGATCCGCCACATAACACATGCACTCAAGTCACTCCACAACAAGTACAAATATGACCCTGTCATTGTCCATCTTGGAATGAATGACTTGAGATGTACCTCCCTGGACTACATGAAAAGAGACATGGAAGAGCTCTCGGATCATGTGGCCCAGGCAGGTATGACCTTAACCATGAGTAGCATCCTGCCTTCGCCCAGAATGACACCACAATATAAGGACAAAATGATTGACTTCAACAATTGGCTAAGCTTCTGGTGTCATTCAAAGGAGATCCAGTATCTGTCTGCCTGGGACGACATGATCGACAGACCACGATGCTTTGCCAGAGATGGTCTGCACCTGTCACCCCTGGGATTCAGGTTACTGGCTAAGGCTCTTGCCACCCCTATAGTTCCTTTTTTAGGCAAAGTTCTAAGGACAAAACCACCACTGTAGCAGTTACAAGCATGCAAAATCTGAAGGTAATGCTACTCAATGCTAGAAGTCTAAACCTCAAAATGCACTCTCTCAAGGCACTCCTAAAAATGGAGAACATCAATATCTGTGCAGTAACTGAGACCTGGTTCAAGGCTCCAGAGAGCACCCCTGCAATACCAGCCAACAACTCTTACCACACTTTTCGGCCACCAAACCAGGACCAAAACACTAAAGGTGGAGGAAGGTCCATATTCACCAAGGATATTCACACCACCAAGCTAGCTGCCCAACACAATGCGTCTGAAATTCTCCAGGTGCAACTAATACTAGGTAAGACTGCAATCCAAATTGTAGCTTGCTACAGACCCCCCCCCCCACCATGTCCCAAGATTCTCACTACACCTTCCTAAACATAATGGAAAATATTAAGATAGAACCAAACACCCTAACACTGGGTGATTTTAACTACCCTGCCATTAACTGGGAAAACTACTTGTGTAACAACACCTTTACCCAACGGTTCTTGGAATTCATAAATTCCAATGCCCTGGATCAACTAATCCATAGTCCCACCAGGGGTGCCAATATCCTAGACCTGGTCATTACCAACATGGGAAATCGATGCTCCACACGTATGGACACCCACTCATTAGTCAGGTCTGACCATAAGCTAATCATCCTTAACATCCACATCCCACCCCCACCCCCCCAGTAAGGAAACCTCCATAAAAAACTTCTCCAAAGCCAACTTCATGCTACTCAAGTCAAAAGTGACAAACTTCATGACACCCATGCAAACGGGAACTGAAAGTTCGACTGCTGAATCCTACACTAAGGCACTGTATTAGCACATCCACTCATGCATGAATTGTGCCATCCCAAATAGAACCAAGATGCTCTCCTCCAAAAAAAAAGGAAGCCAATCTGGTGGTCCCCTGCCATAAACAAACTTTACAACAAAAGGAAGAAACTGTTGCAGAAAAAGAGGAAAATCCCAGGATGCAAAAAACTCCTTTACCAGCCTCAGTAAGAAACTGAGATCCCTCATAAAATCCTCCAAAGATAGTTACGTACATAAAAATTGCCAAAGATTCCAAAGGCAACCACAAGGCATTCTATAACTATGTCAAGAATCTAAATGTCAATGCTCAGATCTGCTCTGAGCTAAAAGAGAATGGCATTAAATATGCTGATCGCATGGATATTGCCAATATCCTGGCAGAACGATTCAGTGCCAACTTCACCCCCCTCTCACCCCCAAAATGACCCATCTCAATACTGGAAGATTGCCAAATTCCGGTAATAATGGCCACACAGGTAAAAAACGCACTCTTCAAAGCTAAGAATACAGCATCCATGGAACCAGATGACATCCTGAGCTGTGTACTACATGAACTACAATATGAAGTGGCACCTCACCTAAGTGTCATGTTTAATCATAGCCTCACCTCAGGTTTCATGCCCACTGAGTGACGCAGAGCTACAGTTATCCCACTCCACAAGGGGGGATCCACGTTGGATCCCAGAACAACTGTCCCATCAGTCTAACAAGCCTTATCTGCAAGGCCATGGAGCGTATTATCATGGAACTTATAAAAAAAGACATTGGCAACCTTCAAACACTGGACCCCACCCAGTTTGGGTTTGTGAAGGGCTGATCTTGTCTCCTGAACCTGACTGACTTCTTTGAATCAGTCTCCAGAGCCATGGACAAGGGTAAGGTGGTCCACACAGCCTATCTAGACCTTGCCAAGGCCTTTGACACCATCCCTCACTCTGGAATCATAGATAAACTTACTAAGCTGGGCATTAATCCCTACGTCACCCAATGGGTTTCCAACTGGCTTACTAACAGAACACACACTGTAAAAGTAGCCGACTCCAAATCCAGCTTCAGACAAGTGACAAGTGGAGTACTTCAGGGTTCAGTCCTGGGACTGCTCTTGTTTGGCATCTACTTCTCTGAAGTACGGGCCAACACTAAGGGACCCTGGCTAACAAAGTTCACAGATGACTGCAAACTGGGAGCCATTATTGAATCCCCAAATGATGTGGATACTCTACAAAAGGGCCTTACAGAAACAGATGCTTGGTGCCAGAGCCATGGGCTCCAGCTCAATGCCAGGGGTTGAGAAGGTGGCCTAATGGTTAAGGTGTTTGCCTTACAAACACAAGGTGCAGGGTTTGAGTCTCACAAGGCATAATTGGCTAGGCTTAAAATGGCTCACAAGGGAAGTTAGCTTAGTACTAGCCTATGCTATCCAAAATGCCTATGCTATGCCAATTTGTTAGGGATGGGAGGGTGGCCTAATGGCTAAGAATTTTGCCTTACAAACACAAGGTGCAGGTTTGAGTCTCACAAGGGATAATTGGCTAAGCTTAAAATGGCTCGCAAGGGCAACTAGCTTAGTACTAAACTATGAACCTATGAATCTATGAACCAAGAAATGTATAGTTATCCCCTTTGGGAAAAAACATGTACCCATGAATTACCACATAGGTGGCAGTACACTAAACACCGAAAGTGTTATAAGAGACTTAGGGACACAGGTGGACAGTGGTCTCACCTTCGATAACCACATCGCCACAACAGTCAGGAAATCCTTCTATGTGGCACACCTCATCACTAAGGGCTTTTCATCCAGAAAAAAGGAGGACATTGTCCCACTGTACGCATCCCTCATTACACCCATTATAGAATACAACACCCCATTTGGTATGTATCTCTCAAGACATCTGCAACAACTGGAAAGGCCACACAAATACCTCACTAAAAGAATCACAGGCCTAAAGTAGATGCCCTATGCTGACCACCTTAAAAAACTCCAGCTATACTCTGTCGCATATCGTCTACTCACAGGCGATCTCTGCTTAACATACAAGGCCATGTCAAACCCAGAGCTGTTGGACATGCTACACTTAAAGAAATCCCAATTCCTCAGAGCCACATGCTCCATGGATCTAAACCTTGTCATCACAATAAACAAAACATGCTGGAGGGATAGGTTCCTGACCCAGAGACTCCCTAGACTCTGGAATCGACTGCCTATACATGTCAAGCAGAGTGCCTCTTTGGCCCTCTTCAAAAGGTACCTTGACGATTGGATGGGAGAAAGTAAATTCATCCCGGGGATCACGTCAGTCGCCCTGCTAGACAGGGGTCCAGGGAAGTAAATAGTGTGGGAAGAAATAGCCAGGGAATTGTTATGGCTACGCTTGTATAGGCCCTGGAGCTGATAGCCTAGTACCAACCTATGAACCTATGATAGATCAATGGACATCCAAATTAAGGAGAAACCAGTGGAACAGGAAGGAACAGGTCAGTTGCCTTATGGAGATATTTTGGAGCCTATAACAAGAAACTAGTATAAATATTCACCTGAAGCTGTACAGCAGGGAAGGAACAGGAAACTGTAGCAACTCTGATGCAGTCAATGTTGAGGAGTGATAGGCTAATGAGTTTCTATATGACTGAGCAATGGATGACATAGGATGAAATTGAAGAGAGTGCGCCACAGGATGATGCTACAGAGCTATCTATAGAATGCCTGTAGGAAATGGAGTTTAGAAGAAAGTGAGCTAAGAGAAAAGTTGCTTAATTTAATAGGTAGACATATTTAGATCAATGAAAGAAATAGACTGCAGAAGGTCAATAAAACCTAAAAAGTTAGAAGTTTGATAAAGCAAATGAACACAGCAATTAAGACTGTCCATAGAGATCCATGTGATATAACAGAAGTAAACAGGATATATTACTGTGCAGCTAAATTAATAACTGATAAAGTTCTACTACAAGATCACAGGGTAGTGAGGGAAAGGAAGGGGAGAAATCGAATACCATCATGGAAGTATCGAACAGAGAAAGCCATGAAGCAATTAAGACAAGAAGTGTCACTGTTAGAAGATTATAGAAGAGTGAATAGATCAACAAAGATATTCAGAAAGATAGACATGATAAATGCAATGCACAGTATTATAATGGATCAGGATTTATCCTGCACTATCGCAAATAATAAACTAAAAATATCAGCACTGTTAGAAAAACTTAAAAAAGATAAACAGATAAATATAAAGGAAAAGTACAAAATATTCAATTTATTGATGGCCCAAAAAAGTTTTATAAAGAATTGGGAAACAAAGTAAAAAGAAGTGAAAAACTGACAAAAAAGAAGAAATGGTCACATTTTGGAGAAGTATCTATGAAGATCCTGTAGAACATAAGAAAGATGCTAAATGGATAGAAGAAGTAAAAGAAAGAATAAGAAGTTTAAAGGTACAGGATATGAAATGGGATGAAGTAACAGCCATAGACATTGAAACAAAGTTATGAAAAGCCTCCAGTTGGAAAACCCCAGGCCCAGATGCAGAACCTAACTTCTGGTTAAAAGTATTAACATCTTTGCATGAAGATTTAGCCATGAGTAAGAACTATATATATGCACACCCAGAACAGACACCAACCTGGCTAACAACAGGAAAAACAATGCTCCTACTTAAGAGTGAACCTGAAAGTTATCCTAAAAATTATAGACCGATAACTTGCCTTCTGGCGACATAAAAACTATACAACAGAAGTGATGCTGACCAAGTTTATCGTCATTTAGAAGAAAACTCAATTATGGCAATAGAACAAAAGGGCAATACAACAAATTCATATGGAGCAAAAAATCATCTGTTGTTAAATAAAGTCATAGTGGAGAATTGTAAAAAGGGGAATAATCTAAGTATAGCATAGATTGTCTATAAAAAACATTTGACAGTATCCCACATTCATGGATAAAAGAAAGCTAAAAAATGTATAAGATACACCCTACAATGATCAATTACATTACAGTGACCATGAAACAGTGGCAAACCACTTTGAAATTAAGCCATCATAAAGGATAACTTATTATTCCATGGATAAAAATCAAAAGGGGGATATTCCAGGGTGTTTCCCAGTCACCACAACTGTTCTATCTTGCCCTTAACCCATTAAGATGTCTACTCAACAGATTACACCATGACTATAATTTGGCCCCTAGAAAACAACAAAGTTTAAAGACCTCTCATCTTTTCTTTGTTGATGATTTAAATATGTAAAGCTCACCAGATGAGGAATTGAAACACAACTGCAAGTAGTCAAAATTTCTCAGATGATGTAAGAATGTCATTTGGTCTTGATAAATGTGCAAAAACAACCTTTTGCTGCAGCACCAAGAAACATCAGTTAGGGACAAGAATGTGATATTAAAGAACTTGAGCGAAAGGGAGTCTATAAATATTTTGGAATTGATGAAGGATCAACAATAAAACATAAACAAACGCAAATAAAACTTAGTAAAGAATATTTTAGAAGACGTAAATTAATCCTGAAAACAGTGTTGACATCTAGGAACAAAATTCAAACTATAAACCAATTTGTTCTTCCTGTACTAACATACAGTTTTGGAGTGATTGACTGTCCCCAAAAGGTGTCGGATAGATTAGCCAGGAATACAAGAAGGATGCTTCATGCTCATCAAATGATTTATAAAAATCAGTGCATATCAATATTATATATTCCACGTTCTGAAGGAGGTATGGACCTTCTTGAAATTGATTACATGTATACATTTGCAATTGTGGGACTGCACACACATCAGCTGACCTCACAAGACCCAAATGTAGTGAAAGTTTTGAAATATGTGGAGAATAAATCTAAGATGACTTCCCTGCTTAGTCTAGCAGAAGCATATAGGCATCAATTGGGAATGGAAATGAGACCAGAAGTAGATAAACATCAAGCAGCAAATGAATGTGCCAACAAACAAAAAAAGAAGATAAGGGGAAAGATCAGATAAGAAGGTAAGAAATGTGAATAATGCATATATATAGTTGCAAATATAGAAAACTCCTGGAAGAACCTCATGTTGATCAGGATCACATGCAGGAATGGTTAAAGAGAAGCAAATTCAAACCAAGAGATGAAAGGTGAATATTGGGTGGCCCAAGATAGTGGGCTATGTACATATTGGTTTGCAAAGTCAATTGAACATGTGAGAGAAACAGACAAATGTAGGTTTTGTAAAACAGCATTGGAAACAATTGCACACCTTGTTGCTGGCTGTGACATACTAATGGCAGAAGGACTGTATACTGAAAGGCATAATAATGTGATAAGACTGTTGCAATGGGGATTGTGCAAACATTATGGTACTGAAGTGACTGAAAAACACAGGAAACATGACCCACAAAGCATCATAGAAAATTATGAAGTCTACATTACATGGGATTACCCATTACCAACAGTCCAAAAGATAGATGTGAGAAAACCAGATATAGTGGTTAATGAAAAGAAGAAAAAAATAGCATTGATTGTTGAAATCACTACACCCAGTGACTACAGTATCTTGTGTACAGAGAGACACAAAGTCATAAAATATCAAGATTTGCAGGCAGAAATGAGAACAATGTGGAAGAAAGATACCCAGACAATTCCAATAGAAGTAGGTGCAACAGGTCTTATAAAAAAGAAGCTACAATCATATTTAGATATGTTACTGATGTGGTGGTGGTGCTGCGGTAGTGTTGTCGCCTCACAGTAAGATGTTGTCCTGTTCGATTCTCAGTTAGAGCGTCTTCTGCGTGGAGACATGCGTGAATGGGCGTACCTTCATTGAAGGTTGTGTGTCAGGGCTGGCAACTTGGCACGTAAAAATCTACTGCCAATAATTAGCGGACTGAAGTTCCGCTGTGGTGACCCCTAACCAGGAAAAGCTGAAAAACACAACAACAACTGTTGCATGTAACTCCTAATGAAATGCAGAAGGAATCATTACTGGGCACATTGCAGGTGCTGCAAAGAACACTTTTGGCTGGCATCAAAGACTGAAGCAATGCTAATTTCATGAACTTTAATCTTACTTTTATTTAGGAATGGGGTCCATTCCCATCATGGTATTAGAAATCCAAAAGACTTGGAGAAATTAAGAAAAAAGGGAGAAACCATATTAAAATATTTTACTGATACATGTATCCCTATATGACTTTCAGAATGAGTAATTTTGGGGCCCATTGTGGGTGCTGTGATGAGCACTTTTGGCTAAAATCAAAGACTAAAACAATTCTAATTTCATGAACTTCAATTGTACCTTGACTTTAGAATGGGGCCCAATCCCATCATGGTACTAGAAACCCAAAAGACTTGGTGAAATTAAACCATAATCAAAAGATCTGCATGACTAAGCTGATTGTTTTTGTGCTTGAAAACCTGACAGGAGACAACCATATTCAAATAAGTTCAAATCTTATGGCAGTGATACATGCTCCAAGGAAATCACCAGTGGCTCTTATATGTATGGTTGAGTGGGAACTGAAATGAAAGAAACCAGACAGTGCCAAAATAATACTATGATCACTGCCATGAAGTCAACAAAGAAATATTTGTAACATCTAAATAAAGTAATTAACATTTAGCAATCAGCCACAGCTTATCATGGAAGAAATAGTCTCCACTATCCTAAATGCTACTTTTAGGATTAGATACCAACCGGATATTATACAAAATAATGCTAAATAATTAAATAAAAAAAATCTCCAAGTGATATACATTTAACATGCTATTAGGAATCTAAAATTCTGGAAAAATCTGTCCAGTATCACATCAGCATAATAGAAGAGTTAGAAGTCATGAACATAGCTGATGATCTATTAGTGTGGAGTCATTCACCATAAGATCATGGCAAGAGAGGATACCACTGCATAAATTGACAAATTATCATTTTTTTTTTAATTAGAACAAGTGTAAAATAAGAATGACATATCTGAATTACAATGGTCATGTTCTAACATCAGGGGAACTAAAGCCAGACTCGCAGCAAGTCAGAGCAATAGTGCAAATCCCAAACCCAGAAGATGAACAGACAGCAATGACATTCATAAGAAAGCAGTACAAAATCATGGAAATATTGTACCTAATATGTCTGAAATAACTTTAATGCCTTGAAAACTATTGGAACAAGACTTAGCTAAAGAATGCTCAAGGAACTAGTAAAGGACATTGTTGTATTAAAGTATTCTGATAGAAAGGAGACAGTTATATAATAAGTAGATAGTGTTCAAAATGTACAAGATATGTGATCTCACAGGAAAGCAGATTAATTGTGTATAGAATAAAAGCAATTTCAAATGCACAAAAGAGGTAGGGTCACACTGAAAAAGAGCTATTAGCAGTTATGTTCTGCTGTGAGAAATTCCATGAATATGTTTGTGAGAATGAAGTACAAGTAAAGACAGGCCATAGACCATTGTAAATCATTTTCAGAATTTCTTCACATTAGGGAACTGCAAGAATACAGAATGAGATACATAATTTGCAGAATAATGATTTGAGAGTGAAATAAAGATTAGGTAAAGAAATACATCAGTCAGATGAAATCATACTTAACAAATTTGAATGAAGATTGATGGAAAATGTATTTTATTAATCTTTTGTTGACTGGGTTGCTCCTTCTAAGCTAGTGGTCTCTTTTCAAGGAGGATGCAAAGTACTATTTATACTGCAAGGGGAAGTTTGGCCAGGGCATCAGGAAATGTCTGCTCTTTTTAATGGTTGCAATGGGCATAAACCTGAGCTATCACTGACTCAAGTTGATGGAAGCTCGGTTCAAAATGTATATATAAACTACATGGTCAAATAACATTACTAACATAAATAAGCAAGTACTTTTTGAGATTATGGTGGTCTAAGGGTACATACAATGCAGAGAAAACACAGGTTTGAGAAAGTACATACTGCATGAGTCATACTTTGAAAGACTGAATGCAAGGTAAGAGCTGACAATATAATGTTTTCCCAAATGATGTTAACATGGATAGAACAAGTAAACAAAGCAGTGCTGTGTGAAATTAATATGATAGCAACAGTCCAAGAGAATAAATATTAGCCTTATAATAACGTTTTCAGTGGAGCCAGCTGTGCACTGCCTTATTTTCTTAAAATAATGATATGTGTGACATACTCTATGTGCATTGAATTGTTTTCTAAAAAAAAATGATATATCTGAAATACTATTTCAAGTATCTTGAATTAATTAAACTAAAAGATACAGGTTTCAGTGAGATAGGTGTATTGAAGTATTACTTTTAAGAAAAGGGACAACACAGTCTGTTTAATGGGACAGCAGTCCACAATATAAGAGCCAATAAGTTTAAGAGATGTGAAAGAGAGCTTCAGTTTATTAGTATTAATTACAAGTCCATGTTACCATATTTGAACTGAAAAAGAAAGCTATCCTCAGTACTGATACCCATGAACAAAGTACTAGTAGTAGCTATGGGGATTGTCATTTCAATGTTTTCTGCTCTAAGAATCTGCATTGAAGCTATTGACTTTAAGGTTCTTTGCTCATGCCAAAGAATCAATGTAAAACCAGAAAATTTCTAACCCTAAATTAACAAAACCAGTTATATTATGGCAAACTTTCCACGATACCAGTACCTACAGAAATGAGATGGAGTCAAAATTCTACAGTCTTAGAAAGTCCAGAAAGTAGAAAGTATAGAAGATGTTAAAATTGTTAAACTCAAGTAATTTGATGCTTATAAAGAAAATAAATATTGAGTACAAAGAACAGAAGACATTTACCTATGAGAAATATTTTCCAAGTTTGACAGAGAAAACACATGAATACAAATATATGTATATAAATATTGTAAACTGTGAAACAAAATCCTTTTCCGAGATGAAACACAACTCATCTGAAAGGCTACCCAGGTGTCCCCATCTCATTTATAGTAAGTGCAAGCAAAGCACTGGCCTTCAATGTTGAGATGCCCCTGCTCAGAAGATCAAAGCCACTAATAAAATTTACCACTTCAGCCAATTCAAAAATGGGCCACACTTAAGAGACTTCAACTTTTTGTAATTTCTAAGAAATATTTTCAAGGTGCTTTCCAGAATAACTATGATAGTCTCCAAAGTATTATCTTTAGTTTGAGAGAGCAGATAACCGAGATGCTGTTTTTGCTTTTATCTAGGAATATCACTTTTGTGCCACTAAGTACCAAGGAACTTTAAAACTTGAGACATTAATGCATCAAGGAGCATATTATCAATATGATCCAGAAGTGCTTTCATAGCATGATTTACTGCTTCCAGGTCCCCCTGGCCCTTTCGCTCCTGAGGCTGAATCTCTAACAGTTGCTCTTGATAAAATCAGCTCTTGTGGACATATACTTCTAAACTGTATATCTCAAAATTCCATCTCTTAATATTTGTGTAAATGAAATTCTAACTCAAACCATTCCACACAGGCATTAGTAAATAACTGACAACATTCTTGTATATTGCAGCAGTAATTAGGTAGCCAGCAGGGGTGATCAAACTGCTGCTGAGACATGTTAAGACAATATAAAGTCAGCATGTTCAGGTATAAAACCAGAGATGATGTCTAATCCTTGTAGAATCCTTGTAGAATAATAGAGATGTTATCTAGATGGCTCAATCTTATGTGGACAATCACCATTTAAACAGCTCCTAAGGAATTTGCCCAAGATCAGAAGAAAGACCTTTTTCAAGCCCCAATCATAGAAAAGTATTCTTACTAAATGTTGCTGTGTTCTGTGAAATAGCACCAAGTTCACCACTAGTGAGACATGAAGAGGTATTAACACTGGCTGCAAATCGGTTTAATTTTTAGCGTCACTGATTTTATAACTACATATGTACTTCCTCATCATACATACCATTTAGTAATGGATGAACAAACCCAGTCTGAAGGGGATACACACACCTGCACAACTCTGAATATGGAAAACAAACACCCTGATTTATTGCCAGCAGTTATTAAACTCACTCTATTTGCCTGTATGTGGAAAAGGAGGAGTCCATGTATATGCCTTCATGGTAGAGAGGCACTACTAACATAGTGGAGTTGCCAGGAAGGGACTTATGGAGATTGGGACTAAAGCTGTAGGAAGAGCCTGAAGACAACAAAAAAATTAAGCTCTCAAAAATTGATCAAAAAGACCAACTAACTATCAGCAAAACAAACACATAAATGCATATCTAAATAAACAAATAAATACACTTCATTTGACTTCCTATGACACTACGAGCCTCAGATTAAACATCCTGACTCCTGCATACTCAGCTATCAAGCATAAGCCCTGGCTGGAATACAAAGGTAAAAAGGCACATCATTGCTAGAATCTTCTTGTGTTTTAACTGAGAGTGCTTCTCAAACAATCTGGAAATATAGAGCTGATAAGTATATTTTTGGGCACTTTGTTCAGAGTTCTGTACTGTCTTATTTTTGCTTGACTGAATTATTTATATATTTGCTGGCTTTGTATTCTGATCTGGGCTGAAACCTTTCTCCCACCCTCCCAACCTACTGCTGTTCTGTTTTTAAAGTTGGTGGCTCTTGCAATTGCCTGCCCCTTCTGTAAATTTGATCTGGGACCCTGCTCCCATCCCGATCTCTTTAGCTCATTCTATCTAATACAGAGATCATTTAGGAAGGCCAAACCTCTTAGTCCCGTAACCTTGAATTATCTTCTGTTCCTCTTGCTCTCTCCCTTTTCACTTTATAAAAGAAATATATATATATATATATATATATATATATATATATATATATATATATATATAGCTGTTTAAACTGTTTTTTCTACAAAAAAAAAAAAAAAACAAACAAAAAAACTTCTAAGCTTGTTTCCCACCTTTACTGCTGTTTTAACTGTTTTTCTGAAAAAAAAAAATTCTAAGCTTGTTTCCCACCGTTTCTGTTACTAGAGTAGTCCAGATATAGATTTTATGTATCCAGGACTGTTTTGTAAGTTTCTGAGTTCCCCAAACCTTTCTTTGTTAGAGGGAAGCCTTTCAGCTTATCAGTGGAAGTGGTAAGCACTAGGTAGTATATCTACCACAAGAAGAGTGTTTTCTGGCTCAGAAATTGTAGTTTATTGGCTGTTCAGGCAATTTTTCTATCCCTTTCAACTTTCTGGTTTAAAAACCTGTGTTTTTATGAGTTTGTGCTTGTTTAAGCTCCACCGATCCAGTTTAGGAGTCCTGCAGATGACAACAGCAACAGAACTGAGAAAGAAAGACTCTAGGTGCCTCCATTTTGATTGTTTCTGACACAACAGGAGTGGTTTCTGGCTCTGAAATTGTAGTTATTGGCCATTTGGGCAGTTTTTCTATCCCTTTCAACTTTCTGGTTTTAAAGCAAGTGTTTGCACAGGTTTGCGCTTGTTTAAACTTTGCTGATCCAGTTTTAGCATCCTGCAGAGAGCAACAGAAAGGAGAAAGAAAGACTTTAAGTGCCTCCATTTTGGGTTTTTCTGACCATAATGCTTTCTGCACTTGATTTAAGTCATTTTTTTCATTTAACTGCATTTATTTTAAATGTATTTTCTTTAATATTGCTACACACTCAAGCGTGGTAGCTTGGAGTGCATTTAAAGTGATTGCATTACTGTTTAAACTGTTTTCTTCCTGCAAAAAAAAAAAACAAACAAAAAAAAAAACAAAAACACCTTCTAAGCCTGTTTCCCACCTTCCCTGTTTCTACTTTAGTCCAGATACAAAGTTGCTGTATTCAGGGCTTTTTTGTAAGTTTCTCAGTTCCACAGACCTTTCTGTGTTAGAGGGAAGCCTTCCAGCTTATCAGTGGGAGTGTTAAGCACCAGGTAATCTATCTACCACAACAGGGGTGGTTTTTGGCTCTGAAATTGTAGTTTATTGGCAGTTTGTGCAATTTTTCTACCCCTTTCAACTTTCTGGTTTAAAAGTCTGTGTTTGCATGGGTTTGCACTTGTTTAAGCACCACAGATTCAGTTTTGGCATCCTGCAGACTACAAGAGCAACAGAAAGGAGAAAGAGAGACTTTAAAGTGCCTCCATTTTGATGTTTACTTATTATAGTGCTTCCTGCACTTGACTTAAGTAATTTATTTTAACTGTATTTCCTTTAATATTGCTACACATTCAAGCGTGGTAGCTTGGACTGCATTTAAAGTGATTATATTACAGTTTTAACTGTTTTTTTCTGCAAAACAAACAAACAAAAAAAAAGATCTAAGCTTGTTTCCCACCTTTCCAGTTACTAGAGTAGCCCTGATACAAGTTTGCTGTATCCAGGAGTGTTTTGTAAATTTCTGAGTTCCCCAGACCTTTCTGTGTTAGAGGGAAGCCTTCCAGCTTATCAGTGGGAGTGGTAAGCACTAGGTAGCCTATCTACCACAAGAGAAGTGGTTTCTGGCTCTGAAATTTTAGTTTATTGGCCATTTGGGCAGTTTTTCTATCCCTTTTAACTTTCTGGTTTAAAAGCTTGTGTGTAGGCAGGTTTCCACACCCCTATGCAGGTGTAAACTAATACCAGTGCCAGAAAGTCTGCTCTTCATTTTTTCCATTAGATCTTGCTAGTTCTCTTCTATCTTGCACTTTAATTAGCTCTTTCACCTAGCACTTCGTCAGGCTTTTTGTAGCAATTGTTATAGCACACATAAGTGCTATCAGCACTAGATATCATATAAGGAAACAGCTCCAGTAATTAGCAATGATGAGCATCCCTCCTGTCATGTCTAAAGGTCAGTTCCCTGTGTTTTCTCCTATTAACCTGGTGAATTGTGAATTCTGAGGCAGTGTAGCAACTGCCTCATGTACACAAACATCCCTCTCCTCTTCCCTCCCAACACTCAGACTTGTAAGAGATGCATGTACATCTCCAAATTGGAAGCTATGCACTCTCCAGCCGAGACCAGAATAGCTGGTCAAGAGGAGAATGTCAACACCTGCACCACACCACATAGAACACATAGCCCTCCAGAGCACCCACCATCTCAGCTCACACATAAAAACACAAAATGCACAGCCACCTTCGTGGAGGCTCTTAATACAAATCTACCCAAATATCAGAGACCTCCAAGGCAGAAACGCACTCGACCCCCATAACACAGTACAAACCACAATACACATAGCTCACATACACAGTGTGCCCCTCAACCTTATGCACTAAGGCAAAACAGTTTGCCCAATACACTAATTATAGGTGACTCAATAGTGAGGCACACTGATGTCCCACTCACTAGGTTGAATAAGGAGAAGGTAACAGTCAGCTGTCTATCAGGTGCCAGAATCTGCCACATATCACACGCACACAGGTCACTCCACAACATTGTCCATGTGGGTGTGAATGACCTGAGACACACCTCCCTGGACTACATGAAAAGAGACATGGTGGAGCTCTTGGATTATGTGGCCCAGGCAGGTATGACCCTAGCCCTAAGCAGCATCATACCATCACCCAGAATGATACTGCACTACAAGCAGAAAATGTTTGACTTCAACAATTGGCAAAGTTTCTGGTGTCATTCAAAGGGGATCTAGTATCTGTCTGCTTGGGATGACATAATTGACAGACCTCAATACGTTGCCAGAGATGGCATGCATCTGTCACCCCTGCATTTCCGGATACTGGCTAAGGCTCTTGCCACCCCTATAGTGCCTTTTTTAGGTGGTGTTCCAAAGACCAAATTACCACTGTAACAGCTGTAAATAAATGCAATATGAGGGTCATACTGCTCAATTCTAGAAGTCTTAATATCAAGATACACTCACTCAAAGCACTCTCAAAATAGAGAACATCGACATTTGTGCTGTAACGAAGATCTGGTTTAAAGCACCAGGAAGCACCCCTGGGCTACCAGGCTACGACTCATTCCACACCTTTCAGCCCCAGAACATGGACCAAAGCTCCAAAGCTGGTGGTGTCTACATATTCATAAAAATTTATGCACACCTCCAGACTAGTAGCCCAGCATAATGCATCTGAAATACTTCAGGTACAACCAACATTGGGTAAGATGGCAATTCAGGTCGTAGCCTGCTATAGGTCCCCAGCCATGTCCCAAGACTCTCATTCCACATACATAAGCACCCTGGAAACTTTTAGGGTCAAACCCAACACTCTTATACTAGGTGACTTCAACTACCCCATCATCAACTGGGAAAACTACTCATGCAACAATACACTGGCCCAACACTTCCTGGAATACTTCAATTCCAATGCCCTGGCAAGCTCATTCTTACCTCCCTGGTTAGATCCGACCTCAAACTAATCACCATGGAAATCCACATCTTACCCACATCCCCGGCAAAGGTAAGCACCATGAAATACTTCTCCAAAGTTGACTTTGGGCTCCTAAAACAGAGGTGACTATCTTCACAGCACCCATGCCAATAGAAAATAGATGCATGACTGCCAAATTATACACCAATGCACTGTATGAACATGTACATAAATGCATGGAACTAGCCATACCCAACAGAACCAAGGCACTCTCCTACAAAAAAAAAGGAAACCAATCTGGTGGTCCCCTGCCATTAATAAACTCTACAACAGAAGGAAGAAACTGTTACAGGAAAAGCTGGAGTTCCAAGACTTGAAAAACTCGCTTATTAGCATCAACAAAAAGCTGAGATCCCTCATCCAAACCTCTAAGGCCAGCTATGAAGACAGAATTGTGGCAGACACCAAAAACAACCACAAAGCCTTCTGTAGTTATATCAAGAACCTCCATGGCAATATCCAGATTTGCTCTGAATTACTGCACAATGGTACCTCCTATACTGAGCCAACAGATATTGCCAAAATACTGGCCGACAGATTCAGTGCCAGCTTTACCCCCCAAAGAACCAATCACAATACCAGAAGAATGCCAGGCACCCAACATCACTGCAGCACAGGTTAAGGCTGCATTGTCCAAGACCAAGAATACAGCTTCCATGGGACCCGACAATATCCCTGGCTGTGTTCTACATTAACTACAAAGTGAACTGGCACCACATATGTGTGTCCTGTTCACTCACAGCCTCACTTCAGGCTTTGTCCCTACTGAATGGAGCACTGATACAGTCATTCCACTCCACAAAGGGAGAGTGACTACAAACCCTTTGAATTATCACCCCATTAGCCCGAGAAGTCCGATATGTAAGGCTATGGAGTGCATCATCGTGGACCTAATTTGCAAGGATATAGTGAATCTCCAAACTCTAGATCCCACACAATTTGGTCTTGTGAAAAGTAGATCATGCCTGCTCAAACTGGTTGACTTCTTTGAGACATTCACCAGAGCTGTGGATGAGGGTAAGGCAGTTCATACAGCCTACCTCCATCTGGCCAAGGCCTATGATACCTTCCTCACTCAGGAATAAAATCACTAAACTAGGCATCAACCCCTATATCACTAGGTGCATTGCAAATTGGCTCACAGATAGAACCCACAATTTGAAAGTAGCAGACTGACTGCCAACCAGTCACGAGTGGAGTCCCACAGGGCTCGGTCCTGAGTCCTCTCCTATTTGGCATCTACTTCTCAGAAGTCCAGGACAACATGGAGGGACTTTGTCTGACCAAGTTCATGGATGCCTGCAAGCTTGGAGACATTATTAACTCCCCAAGTGATGCAGACATCCTACAGAAAGGGCTCACTGAGACCAATGACTGGTGTTGAAGCCACATCCTTAAGCTTAATGCCAAAAAAATACATTGTCATCCCCTTTGGGAAAAACTCAGTTCCTGCTAATTGCCACATCGATGTGAGCACACTGAACACTGAAGGCTTTATAAGAGATCTGCGGGCTCAGGTTGATAGCAACCTCTCCTTCAACCAACATATTGCCAATGTGGTCAGAAAGTCCTTCTATGTGGCACATCTCATTACCAAGGGTTTTGTATCCAGAAAGAAAGAGGTCATCATCTCTCTCCACTCTTCCCTCATTATACCAATCATTGAGTATAATGCCCCATTTAGCATGTACCTCACTAGACACTTGCAACATCTGGCAAGGCCACGAAAGTACCTCACGATAAGGATCCTAGGCCTTAAACACATGCCCTACATGGACAGACTCAAAAAACTCCAGCTATTCTCTGTCTCATATCATCTACTAAGAAGCGATCTCTGCTTGACTTACATAGCCATGTCTGACCCATCCCTGTTAGAAATGCTACATCTAAAGAAATCCCAATCCCTCCACACCACATGCTCCAGAGACCTCAACCTCATTACCACAATCAACAGAACATGCTGAAGGGATAGGTTCATAACCCAGAGACTGCTCATGCTCTGATATAGCTTCCCATACATGTCAAGCAGAGCACCTCACTGGCCCTCTTCAAGAGATATCTTGATGAGTGGATAGGAAATAGAAAGTTGACCCTGGTGATCACTCTAGTGGCTCTACTTGATTGAGGCCCTGGTCTCTAATGTCGGGCGGCATGATGCCATGGTACTTCTATGGGCTAGGCTTGTAAAGGCTCCAGGGCTCTTAGCCTAGTACACACCTATGAACCTATGAATTAAGTATCAAAAGCTCTGACCACTTAAAGGAAAGTCTGTTTTTGCCTCTAATGATGCATAGGGAGTGTCAAAGCCCACATCTCAATGAAAAAAATTAAGTCAGAACCAGAGTAGTGAGACCACAAAGAACTCAGACAGTAAGACAGAGAAGAACAATTGCAGGAGAGATCTAGCATTTAACACAGTTCAGCCCAGTTTATACATGAGAAGTAGAAAAAATGTACAGCGGGAGAGAGGATATATAAAGCACAAACAGATATACAAAAAGGTTTGTGTCAGAAAACTGCCATAAGTTAAGTTGCCAGGCAACACTGTGAGCCACATGACTTCAGTCTAATATCTGAATTAAAACTAAAACAGCATTGACTCTTAAGAGTGTTTCAGTAATTGGTTAAGCAATGGCTAAACCTCAACATTTCAATAAATTACACCTTAACACAATTCCTTTTCTTGTGTTTTGTTGATTCATCAAATAAATGAGATGTATTGCTTCAGTTTTCCAATATTTGTTATATTGAGAAGCATACACTGAAAATACCTACAAGCACACAAAACATATTATGCAGGGGGATCAATTTCTTGAACTCTATGTTTAGGGGAAATGCCTCTCCATCCTCTAACCTATATATACTGTCTCTTTGGTCACACAACAGTGGGTA
This sequence comes from Protopterus annectens, assembly GCF_019279795.1. Classification (NCBI taxonomy): domain Eukaryota; kingdom Metazoa; phylum Chordata; order Ceratodontiformes; family Protopteridae; genus Protopterus; species Protopterus annectens. The sequence continues at coordinate 1,846,382,853 of NC_056733.1, forward strand.
AAAAACAGAAAAAAACATTGAAGTTCACTATCAGCTCATGAAACATGTGCATTTCATTTCAAGAAACGGTGCTTAAAAGAAATCACTGAAAGCCTGATCAATGAACCAACCCTCACTGCTCTGCAGGAATGTCCTGCCAAGCATCTCATATGGTACTAATTAAAGTTAGCTATCATGAAGAGAAAAAAACAGCACCAGAAAGGGAAAGAAAAGCAAGTAGAATGAAAACAGGAAAGAAAAATCTTTTATAACAACAAGAAGGAATGATAAAATAAAGCAGTAAACACACAAAACCAATGAAAGCACACACACACACACACACACACACACACACACACACACACACACACACTTGCATGCGTGCATGCACATACACAAACTCTCTCACTTTAAGTTCATGTTTATTTCCAAGTTTATTAAAGCACCCATACCAATGTACTTCTCATATACAAATTACTTATATGTAAATAACAACTAATAGGACATTACAAAATAATAAATTAATGTTGTAGAAGTAAAAATTACATAATAGTAGAAAAAGGAAAGACAAAGGAATAAAATCAGACTAACAGTAGCTGTGGTAAAAATGAGCAGACTTGCAAATGCCACCTCAAATAAATGAGTTTTCAAGGAATATTTAACGTCAACCATCACTGCCAACTTTCTCAACCAACAAATAGAAGATGCCAGTGGTTAGAACTAAAATAGAAGATGCCAGTGGTTAGAACTATATAAATAAAAAGAACATTCTTTAATGAAATTAAGAAATGTCAGAGCAATTGTCAACAGTCCGTGTGTGGCTGAGCAAAAAGGTAATAGAACAGGAGATAGTGTAGGTTGGATGAAACACAAGCCAACATCAACCACATCAAATGCTGATGATAGTTATAGTACAATGAAAACAGAGGACAGCATTGATTTTTTCCTGTTCAGAGATCATTAATGAATCTGGTTAAAGCCATATCAGTACAATTCAGAAAGACATTTTGGTTTATCTCTGTCTCAGATCATGACAAGTGATTTTTTATTTTGTAAGAATAGATCTTGTTTTCTGAATCTTGCACATATGTAACAACATCACTGAATGGGAGACTGAAAAAGTATAAAGAATACTTGCTCATAAAGCCTTTAAAACAAATCCTCATTTACTATAAACAGTATATATCTATAGATGTATATCTAGCTATCTATATACTGAATAATACTGTACATTATTCATTGGTTATAACAGCTGTCTGATCCTGTCAGGGTAACCAGTGGCAGAGTTTTGAGCCTCTTATTTTTACGATTTTTTAGGGAGACAATGATATTTAAAATAAATAAAGATCACTATAAATTCTTCAGCATAGTAATACATCCAAAACATGTTAATGTACTGTAAGAAGGATTACTTGAAATTTATGGCAAGTGTAATAGCACTTGGTTACATACATTCGGTTTACACCGTTTGTTCATTTAGTGCTAAAGGAAACAAATTCACATACTCTTGCATTATCATATGAGGTACTGTTTTTTGAGTGTAGTAGAAAACTGAGGAGTAATAATAATAATAATAATAATAACAATTTTTCTCTCAAGAACAAAAATGTCCTTTTGCTATTTTTTTGTGAAAAAAATACTGTCAGATCTCAAAATTCAAAAGCAGTTTCTAAATGCTGATAGCACAATTATAGAGTTATATGTTTCATCAGACAACAAACTTGATATTACTACAATATTTCAATATTTATGGCTGTAGAGCTGACTGAATGATATTTACATGTATGTTAGGCTACATCTGAAAACTAATTTGTTCAACAATTGAGTATAATGCTATGTTCTTTATCTTTTATGCAGACAGCTTGGATAACTTGAGAAGGTACAGTGTCAGGATAAGGATGATAATGCTTGGGAAAAAAGTCAGCTATTCTGAAAGGTAAGAGAAGATATCACATTACTCAGACTTCCAAAGAATAAAGAAGGCTGTCTGTAAATCTTTGGAAAGTATGTTAATGTTTCTAGAGGATTTTCTGATAATGGTATCATCTGTGTAAAGGTTCATAGATCAGTATTAGTTTAACTGTCCTTGTGAGGCATTTTAAGCCTAGCCAATTATCCTTTGTGAGATTCAAACCCTGTACCTTGTGTTTGTAAGGAAAACACCTTAACCATTAGGCCACCATCCTAAACTCCTAAAGAAGTCAATTTATGGGGGGGTGATCTCAGTTCATGTTGTTCAAAATAATGAGAAAACTGAACTTGTGGGAAACCGGAATGTATATCACCACAAGTGTAGTGTAAACCTGAAGAGTGCACTCAAAAAGTATATCCTAAGGAAATTCTTAAACCAAAATGTGACTTCAGTAGAAGATGCAATGCCAGACATCTTACTAATGAGTAAGGTATGGTAAACTGTTTTGAAGGTATGTTTTATACCAAGGAAAAATAAAGTGTCAGCTGTACACAAGTGTGATCCATAGTGCTGTAAATTAGGTTGGCACAGGTATACAGAGTAGTTTGGGTATTGTTTTTAGATGTAAATCCATGCTGACTGTCTGTGAGAATATCATATTTAGAAATGTATTTCAAAATTTCATTATAAATTATTTTTTGAAAATTTATGCAAACTGGCAGACATAGCTATGAGACAATAGTCAGATGTGGAAGGAGATGTCACCTTAGGCATTGAGATGATTAACTCATGCTTAAAGTTGTATGGGACAGTGGCAGATGTGAGAGAAAGATTATAAATGAAGTGATATGACTAGAAAGATTGTTCTTTCAGTTCTCAATATTTTAGAGTGCATCTTGTGGAAGTGAAGGTTGTATTAATAGTCCAACTTCTCAAGTAATTAATTAAGCTGTGTCTTGGTCATTTCCTAGAATAAAAATGCTGAGTATTCCAAATATTTATACAGGAGAAGGTGGTTGGATATTATGGATGCTGGAAGTTAGAAATGAGATGTCTTGCAACATTTTCAATGTTATTTTCTAGTATTTTATTGCTAAGAATTTATTCTGTCGGGTGATTTTGAAAAAAAAAAATTATCGCAGAGATGATAGAAAATGTGTCAAAATTAATTAGTCTGCTTTTGTTTAACTTGAAGTTCTATAAAGTATGTGTCACAGTGTGAGTTACTGATGAGTCTGACTTCCTTCATTACCCTAATATACTTGTTATGTTTTTTGCTGCTGGTAGGATGAGAGGGAGAGAAGGTTGGATGATGTAGGGATAGTAAATCATGAAGTACAATGGATTAGCAAGGAGGAAGTAAGGATGGCTATGAAGAGAATGAAGAATGGAAAGGCTGTTGGCCCAGATGACATACCTGTGGAAGCATGGAGGTGTTGTGCAGTGGAGTTTTTAACCAGATTGTTTAATGAAATCTTGGAAAGTGAGAGGATGCCTGAGGAATGGAGAAAAAGTGTTTTGGTGCAGATTTTTAAGAATAAGGGTGATGTGCAGAGCTGTAGTAACTATAGAGGGATAAAACTGATCAGTCACAGCATGAAGTTATGGGAAAGAGTAGTGGAAGCAAGGTTAAGAAGGGATGTGATGATTAATGATCAGCAGTATGGTTTCATGCCAGGAAAGAGCACTACAGACGCAATCTTTGCTCTGAGAGTGTTGATAGAGAAGTACAAAGAATGTCAGAAGGAGTTGCATTGTGTTTTGTAGACTTCGAGAAAGCATATGACAGGGTGCCTAGAGAGGAGTTGCGGTATTGTATGAGGAAGTCAGGAGTGTCAGAAAAGTATGTAAGAGTGATACAAGGGTAGTGTGACAGCGGTAAGGTCTGCGGTGGGAGTGACAAATGCGTTTAAGGTGGAGGTGGGGTTACATCAAGGATCAGCTCTGAGCCCTTTCTTATTTGCAATGGTGATGGACAGGTTGACAGATGAGATCAGACAGGAGTCCCCGTGGACTATGATGTTTGCAGATGACATTGTGATCTGTAGTGAGAGTAGGGAACAGGTGGAGGAGACCCTGGAGAGATGGAGATATGCTCTAGAATGAAGAGCAATGAAGGTCAGCAGGACTAAGACAGAATATATGTGTGTGAATGAGAGGGAGGGTAGAGGAATGGTGAGGATGCAAGGAATAGAGGTGGCGTAGGTGGATGAGTTTAAATACTTGGGGTCAATAGTTCAGAGTAACGGTGAGTGTGGAAGAGAGGTGAAGAAGAGAGTTCAGGCAGGATGGAGTGGGTGGAGAAGAGTGTCAGGAGTGATTTGTGACAGATGAGTACCTGTAAGAGTGAAAGGAAAGGTCTGCAAGAGGGTAGCTATGTTATATGGGTTGGAGACAGTGGCATTGACAAAAAGGCAGGAGTTTGAGCTAGATGTAGCAGAATTAAAGATGTTAAGATTTGCACTGGGTGTGACGAGGGTGGACAGGATTAGGAATAAGTATATTAGAGGGTCAGCCCAGGTTGGAAGGTTTGGAGACAACGCCAGAGAGGCACAATTACGTTGGTTTGGACATGTGCTGAGGATGGATGCTGAGTATATTGGGAAAAAGATGCTAAGGATGAAGCTACCAGGTAACAGGAAAAGAGGAAGGACGAAGATAAGGTTTATGGATGTGGTGAGAGAGGACATGCAGGTGGTTGGTGTGACAGAGCAAGATGCAAAGGACAGGAAGAAATGGAAACAGGTGATCTGCTGTGGCGACCCCTAACGGGAACAGCTGAAAGAAGATGATGTGGCTGCTGGTAGGATCTGCATTTCAAGTTTTCCAGCTAGAATTGCACTTTCTGATTAGTTATTATAATTTAGCTGAAAACAAAGCATAGCTTGACTTCTAGTTTTTTTTTTTTTTTTTTCCTGAGGGGGAACAGCCTGCCCACAATATGGGAGATTAGATTAACAAACATCGAATATGCAGGATTAACTTCACTATAGCCATATAAATCTAATCTTCCATATTCATTCTAACTGAACATACTCAGGTTGACCGGAGCTAGCAGATGTGTCAGGGATAGCCCTAGTGATTTTAGTAATAGGAAGCAGTTTGTGTTTTTTAAAGGACCAGCTAATTTAAACAGGCAATGGTTAATTAATGCATTTGGTTGAACATGCATAATGGATAGAAGAAGATCTCCTGTAAGGGCTCTGCTATCATCTGGATTAGGTCTGGAACTTAATTTGCCAAGTTAGCAAAAGGTGAACAGAGCAGTCAGTCTTGAGAATTGAGTTGACCATGCCAGTCAGCATTTCAATCACAAGAATAATATATCGTTTGGTGTAATAGTTGTGATTGTTACATTTAGTACAGATAGTAGAGTTGAAATAGACGAGGGGAAGGAAATTGAATATCTGATATGGATAACTATTTGTAAGATCCTAGTTCTAACTGTATTACAACTTAGTTACCATCTTTATCACAGCTTGAGTTTGAGGTAACCATCTGCATTGGGAAAAGCTTTACAATGTTGCCGACTCATAGAGTAGCATCTTTGCATTGTCACTGTATGTTTTTGCTGAATGGATGTGAAAACTGAGGAGTCTGGTTCAAGCTCTACTTCTTTTATGATTTTGATGTTATTTTTAAGTGTTGTGGCCTTCATTTCAAATCGGTTCCTCTGATTACTAAGACTACAGATGTTTGCATATGCTATTGAAAGGAGGTCAATAGGATTTCTGTATAAGTAAGAGGGATGAGTATCAGTCTGACTGGCTAAAGGTGAGGGATGTTTGGCCCAAGATTAAGATCAATTCTCCAGCTAGTAGTAGTAGTAGTAATAGTAGTAGTGCAAACACAATAATAATTGTGAGAAATGTAGTGACTGTGGGGCATACATTAGGTATGGTTGCTGTTCTTATAAGCTTGATAATAATCATATGGGCAGGCCTGTTTGGTGGTGTCTAAAATTTGGGGTAGTTCCTCTGGTAAATTGTCAATTTTCAAGGAGAGTACTGTAATTGTAGAAGTTTTGTTGGTAGAGTTGGTACTATAGATGTAGACATAAAGAAGAAGGCAGAGGAAAACAGGCAGATGAGTGATAAAGGTAATGCAGTTGAAAAAGAAGTATACCGTGTCCTTTTAGAAGTGACTGTGTGATGTGTTACTGAAGATATGCAAGTGAGTAAAGATAGGTATGCTGTGAGTGTAACTGAAATGTGTGCAATGATAAACCTATTCTCTGTTAGAGATGTGATAACGGAATGTTCATTTTGGAGGAAATAACAAAGCAGAATACTGGTTCTTAAAAATAAAAGTCTCAGCTGTTGTATTCCTCCCTTGTAAAATTGTATAAGTGGCACACTTCAGCTCTCGATGAATTATTGATAGCAACACTCTGAAGATTTCATGTTACTGTACAGTAGTGTCTTTAGATGATTGCATGACTGGGCCATCACTATACAAGATGTGATAGTATGTTTTCCATGCCATAGTTTTTTCACCCTGATAAGCAGTTAATGTATATTTTAGCAGTAATCCACAACTGTGTATGAGTAACCAAGGATTTACTCACAGTTGGTGTAGTGTGATCATGAGGGCAAAGCCTGAGTGGCTAAACAAATTGACTCATGGGTGGATCCTTGGTTACCCCCAAATAGGAGTGGACTATTGCTATTATGCACTGACATTATTTAGGATAAAAAGAGTCTTACCTGTTTGAAATAAAGTCATTGTATAAATGGACTTCAATGCTCTTCCACCAGCTTCTCATAGTCTGGGACATCCTAGACATGGACTACCCATGACACTGCATTGCTGTTTCTCTTTTTTTTGGTTTTTTTTTGTGTTTATAGGTGTGCATGGGTGAACGGTGCGTGTAGTGAAGCCCTCTTGGTTGCTTAGGTTTTTGGAGAATGCCTAGATATTTACCACATATTGTTTGTTGGTTGCTTGTAAAGACCTGGTTTTCTAGCAAATCACTGAGGAATAATAGCAGACATCTCTGTTTCATGCCATAATGGGCTGGTAGGTATGCAGTGAGTTTTCTGGATATCAAGAGTTGTGATTTTTTTTTTAAAGATATTGTATTTTGCCCTGAGGAGCAGATTACTAAAGCAGGATTTCTCATTAGTTTATTTATTAATTAATGTGTTTCTGTAGTTCTGTATTTATTTTATTTTTTAGGAGTTTACACTCTGGTTACTTGTGCAGAAAATAAGCTGCCAGAGTTCTTCCTGTTAGGGCATGCTGATCAGTGTGTCCAATCAGTGTGCACATTTTTGAATATTATCTTACTAACAGTTTTGGAGATAATATATTATCTTCTATGTTTCTGAATATATTTTAAAAATTCATAGAAAAAGATGATTCCATTTACTGTTTAATAACCTTTATTTTCTTATCCTTTAAATGTTCAAGTAGTTGAGTAATATACAACTGGAAAGCTGTAACTTGTCACGTGGGTTCTCTTTGTAAGGGCCAGTACATGAGATGAGATTTTTATGACAGCTACAGCAAATGTACCAGACAGAAAGGGACACTCTGTCAATTTATTGAGAGCTATGCATGTTAAATTCAACTGCTCAAAGTACTTCGGCAGTATATGTGATTGGACTTGTTTCTGTTTGGATATGTTAGGTTTACAATGGGCACACTGACTGAGCTGCTATTTTGCATATCAAAGTGACAAAAGTGTACAATGTCTTTTGACAGTGAAAACCCATTAATCGCTATGGCAGGAATAGTGCTGTAAGCAGTGTTGGATGTAAGTACTGTTAATCCAACTGTGTAAGGGCATGACTGCAACAGTCTGGATGCCTGTGTGTTTGTGTAATACTCTGTGTATGTGTTTATGTGTGAGTGTACATCAATGTGCCTGAGTGGCAATATGTGACAGTGTGTTTTATGTGTGTGTGTGTGTGTGTGTGTGTGTGTGTGTGTGTGTGTGTGTGTGTGTGTGTGTATACGCGTGTGCACGTGTGTGTTTAATTAAGTGTGCATGTGCATGAAGGTGCATAATTGCAGTTGTCTCGATATCTGTGAGTTTTAGTGACTGTGTACATGTGTGAGCGTGCATGATTGCTGATATGCTTGTGAATGTGCGTGGATATGCATGTGTTATTTTTTATTTTTGGTGTGTGTGTGTGTGTGTGTGTGTGTGTGTGTGTGTGTGTGTGTGTGTGTGTGTGTGTGTGTGTGTGTGTGTATGTATATAGGGAACATGATTGTGGCTGTCTGCATTTTTGTATGTTTGTGTGACCTTGTATGTCAGTGAATGTGCATGAGTATCCGCATGTTTGTGTGTGCACGTGTTTGTGTGTATGCATGTGTGTGTCTGTATGTGCATGCATGTGTGTGTGTGTGGGTATCTGTGTGTGTGTGTGTGTGTGTGTGTGTGTGTGTGTGTGTGTGTGTGTGTGTGTGTGTGTGTGTGTGTGTATGGGTGTAGGGGACATGATTGTGGCTGTCCACATTTTTGTATGTTTGTGTGACCTTGTAAGTCTGTGAATATGCATGAGTGTCAGCATGTTTGTGTGTGCACATGTGTTTGTGTGTATGTCTGTGTGTGTCTGGGTATGTGTGCATGTAGGACCCATTGCATCTCTGTTGTATTCGATGGTAGGGAGAATATTACTACAGTAACCTGTAATTGCGCAAGAAGTGTAGATATGGTGGGGAAAAGGGGGCATCTTCCCTGGGCACAAGGTGTTATGGGGCATGAATGGCAGTTACTTATGGTGTGGCACTGCAATATTGTCATTCGTAAATTAATGCCAGTGCTGTTATCATTCCCAGGGTTGAAGTGCTGAAGCTGTTTATGTGTGTGAATGTAACTGTAACAAGAATTGTGTTATACTTGTAGCAAGCAGCTTGATAGAGTTTCAGTCCTGACTGCAGACTTTTATTCTTTTTGGTCAGAGCTAGGGCTGGAAGGCAGAGGCATGAATGTATCTGGCCACTTGGTTGGCTTGCCAGTACAAGGATCCTACTTTTTTTCAAATGAAAAGCTGAGTAGGTGGACTGCCAACATGGAGAGTAACCCAGGCACTACTAAAGCCAGCTACTCCTCTGATATGTCTGTTTGCATACGTATTTAATAATTGTTCCTTTTCCATTCTTGCTGCCACTTAACAAGGGTAAATTCTTGTGATAGGTAAGTAAATAAAGATATAACAAAATGAAATATACAAAGTTGTCTCTTACTTTCTAGTCACACATTTTATTGGCTAAACAACAAAGGTCACAAGATTCACCATATCCTCTGACACCTGCATAAATTAAACATTCAGTTCAGTTCACGAGTCACATTCCATCCATGTGACTCATGAAGTGACTCGTGAAGTGACTCGTGAGTCACATTCTTTCCATGTTATGTTTTCCATGAACTTTACAATTGAGTTTTGAAATGAGAAAAGTAGCTCAGTTCATTTGTACTCATGGTATTTTCATAGTAACCAAAACATGGGAAGTTCATTTTCTGTTGTTTAGTCTTAGAGTAATAGCCAATCTTCACACTTTCTCTTAACCCTAGGCTTTTACATACCATTTAGCATTTTCAGATTACAAAAATGCATCTTTTGGTTGGAATTCACAAATTATTATGCCTGGGGTTAGATGTTTCATAAAAGTCATAACTAAAAGCAAATCATCATTAGCTGGCCACTACTATCTTATAACACATATATTTTTCTACACATACATTTCTGTGATTCAGATTCATGGCTGAAAAACTTGGATCATATGCTTTAAACTGTCTAGCTTTCTCTTTCTGTCTCTCACTCTCCTGTTCTTTCATTTTGTGCATTCTTTTGGGAGTGTTTGGCAGCATTCTGAAGTGGCACATGCTTTTTTGTAATTTATTTTCTAAAGCCTGAAAGAAATAGCAATTTATTTTAAACTGTTAATTAGCAATGAGTAGTGCTTGACAATAAATAACATCTTATTTTAATAGAGGCTCTGGTGTATAGCTTTATTTAAATAAATTGATCAAAGTTAAATACTACAGATCCTTTGGGTATTGCATCCTAAACAATCTCTTTTGAAAGTATTTAAAATCTAATCTGTATTGTCACTTTCATTATCAGTTTGTAATTTATTGAAGTAATATTGAGAAACAGATTTGGCTGTAGAGGTATATGAAAAATTACTAAAAACAGCATGTGTGTTAACAAGTAATGATTTTTTATCCAGAACTATACAAAAAATGAAACATTTTAAAGACAGAATACTGTATTTAACAACCATGAAATATTCTTGCATGGAAGGAATAAGGACAATGTTGTAATATCATCAATCAAAAGTAGATATTTCTTTAACATCCTTTGAGAATAAATGTACTTAGGAATCCCATAGTAATGGGACATTAGGGGTTACTAAAGAAATACCTTTATCACAGTAATATATGCCCTTCATAATTATATCTAATTGAGAGAAGTTGTCATTTTTCAAAAAAATTCATAGAAAAGTGTTACCCTAGACATAAAATAAAATAAAATCATATTTAATAATGTCTTACAAGGCATTATAACTTACAAATGATTAATGAATTAATTAGAATTCTACATTGCTCACCCTGAGGCATTCCTTTTGTTAAAGCACTACATAGTCCCTTAGGTTATTTCTGTTTCTTCTTTCCCTCTTATCTTTTAGTATAGTGCAGAAGCAGGTGAAGAAGTCAACATTACTGTTATCATGAACACTGAAATGTGTATAAGTCAAAGCAGTCTGTGACTACATCACCCAGCCATCTCTACTGTAATGACAAAGTGTGACTAATTTATAAAGTTGCCCTTAATTAACTGGATAGACAGATATCTCCACTGGCATTTTATCTGGGGGAACTGAGCATGTATATTATTTACAAAGTTTCTACCTTCTGCTGTACTGCACAGCATTTGGATGTGTGGATTTTTACTTTTGAAGTTGAGTACGTGTGTCTATCATACAGTGGAATATGCTGACATGTTAGAAAAGGAAACGGCAGCTGCAGCAACTCAGCAAGAGACAGCAATGAGAATAGCAGATGAATAAAACTTCTGAATTATGCCATCAAGTAATCCTTAACTTCATTTAAACTTGTTGACTGATTTGCTTCTCAGTAAAAGCACCAAACCTCTTGCAATGCAATAAAATACTCTAATCTATCAAATGTCAACAATTCTCCCACACTCTCTCCTTTACTGCAACAAAAAACTGTAAGTCTCTAAATATATCCTATTTCTTTTTCCACAGTGTATAGAAAATGGGTGATATAAATAGTAATGGTTTATTCTGTTTTATTGCAGTTTGTAGAAAATATCAGTAATATGACATTGTCACAAGCAACGCTTTTATGTACTTAGCTACATGCATACATACGTAAGTATGCATGTATGTGTGCATCGGTATTGCTTGCATTTATACATTCTTGCATATATGCAATCATTTGCTTTTATTTATTTTTAAAGAAACATCAAATAGATATGCAGTGTGCAACATATAAATGCTGTAAACAAACCATATGTTCCTGTAAATGTAACCACTGGTAGAAAACCACCTCATATCCACTTGTAATGAAAGTTACCCAAAAAAGTGAAGAGCACCTTTTAACCCAGGAGCAATACAACTGTTTTCTTAAAAATACATTTTGAGGTACAACCATGCTAGTTAAACTTACTTGATGAGCTGTGCAAGTTATGTGGACAGATAGTAGCACATAAATTCTAGCATTTCTTTATATATATATATATATATATATATATATATATATATATATATGTATATAAAATCACTACAGAATATCAAAATTCCACAATCCCGAGACTCTGAATCACGAGGACCAGAATCTCGAGATTGCGGAATCTTGAAACTTAAAAAAAAAAAGAAGTAAAACATACAACAAATTATCACCCCCCTGACCCCTTGCCACTTAAATATACCAACTCCGAGATCGCACTACAGTGGAGTGAATGGCAAAGTTCCCATTCCACACTGTATGGCAATTCCCATTCACTATGTTCGAGATTCCGCAATCTCGAGATTCTGGTCCTCGGGATTCAGAATTTTGGGATTGTGGAATTTTGGTATTCCATAGTGATCCTATATATATATATATATATATATATATATATATATATATATATATATATATATTTATATTTTATTTTATTTATTTATTTTACATTTGTTGACCGGGCTAGTCCAACTGGATACGTGTCCATTTTCAGTGGATGCCCGGGGAGAAAAGCTCCAAAACAAAAACATACTAAAAAAACATACTAAAAGTAACACACAAAATACATATTAAAAACAAAAATATACTTAAAAATATATAAACATCTGATGCTAATGATTAGGAGATGGCATTAATATAGAGTAATTCATCTTCAGTTTAACATAGTATACAAAAAGAAATATAAGTACAATATCTGGTAGGTTTTGAGCATGGTAAGTAGTACTAAGTAGTGACTGAGATAGGAATTAAGAGAGAAGATTTGAGTATAGATTGGGTACATAAAGATTTAAGGTAGAAAAAATTAGGTTATGTGGGTAGCAGATAGATTAGAGAATAACAGCTAGGCAGGGTTAGTACAAGAACATAACCAGTGGTTGGAGAAGAAAAGTTTTAGGTTAGTTTTAAATAGTAGGAGAGAGGTTAGGGTTGTAAGGTCTTGTGGTAGTTGATTCCATATTTTACCAATTGAATTAGAGAATATGGAGTCACCTGCTGAGTTGTTAGATAAGGAAGTATGAATCAACATTTTGTTAGCTGAGCGTAGATTTCTCAAGTTGTTATAAGGTTTTATGAGGGAAGAGAGAATAGGGATATTATTGGGTTGGTATAGGGCTTTATGGGCGATTTTAAGTTGGTTAAACCGTAATAAGTGAGGTAATTCAAGCCAGTCTAGTTGTTTTAGGTTCAGACAGTGATGAGTCCTGTAAGGTGTATTTGTAGCAAATCTGGCGATGTTGTTATATGCTCTAGCTAGTTTGTTAAGATTATTTGTAGAAAGATTGTTGAATATTGGGGAAGCGTATAATAGGGTAGAAATTAAGTGGGTTCTAGCTATTGTGGTTCTGGCAACCGGTGTCAAGAAGGGTTTTATTCTATAAAGGGATCCAAGTTTTTTGTTAGTCAATTTTATTGTAGTGTTTATGTGAGTGTCAAACTTTAATTGATTGTCAATTGTGATTCCTAGGAGTTTGGTGGTGGGGTCAGGAGAGATAACAGTACTGTTGTTTGATGTAAGTGTAAAATGAAGTGGGGGAGACAAATGAGAGGGTTTAAAGAGCAAAAGTTTGTTTTTTTGGGGTTGAGGAGAAGACAGTGGTTGGAGAACCATTCTTCTATAGTGGTAAAGGCTTTTTGTGTGATAGAATGAAGTTCAGTTTGGGATGAGGCAGAACAGATTATAGTAGAGTCATCAGCATACTGAATACAGGTGGACAGTGGGGTAGAGAGATGAAGGTCATTTATGAAAATGGAAAACAGAAGTGGACCTAAAATAGAGCCCTGAGGGACACCTAGGGAGGTGGGAAGGAGATCAGAAAGATGGTTTTGCCAGAGAACTGCTTGTTTACGGTTTTCTAGGTATGATGTAAACCAGTTCATAGCAAGATTGTCCAGTGAGAGGGACTTCAGTTTGTGGAGGAGAAGTTGATGATTAACCATGTCAAACACTTTAGAAAGGTCTACAAAGAATGCTGAGGAAAGAATATTGTTATTACGATTATTGTTGATAGTTAGTAAAAGATAGCAAGGCAGTGGTAGTACTGTGAAATGGCCGGAATCCATGTTGGCAGTTAGCAAGGAGATTATACTGAAGTAGGTGAGTTATTAATTGTTTGTGGATACATTTCTCCATAATTTTAGCAAGTGGAGAGAGTAGAGCTATGGGGCGATAGTTGGAGAACTCAGTAGAGTCACCACCTTTGTGAAGTGGGATGATGTGTGAGATTTTCCAAATAGATGGAATGGTGCCTTCTTTTATAGTTCTATTGATCAATATGGAAATTGGGAAGGCAATGGCTTTGGCTCCTATTTGGAGGTATTCTGCTGGTAATTTATCAGCTGGGGGGGTAGTAGGTTTTAATTTTTGAAGTAAGGAGGAGATATAGGAGGTGGGTATAGGTTCAAGGTGAAAATATATATATGTGTGTGTATGTGTGTGTGTATATATATATATATATATATATATATATATATATATAATTGTCAGAAAGAGACTTTAACTTTAATAATTGGGGTATCATACTATCATACACTTGCAAATCATTCAGAACTACGTGAGATGCAATTTTAAAATTATTTCAAGCAAAGCAGTTTCTGAAAACTTTATAGACATAGTGTGCACTGTATTTACAGACTTGTGTTTACCATATTCACAGACCTAATCTGCATTGCATTTACAGATTTAGTGTACAATCCCCGACTGGGGCTGTGCTCTGTGCAGCTTGTACATGGCAGTGGCAATGCCAAGAGTTATAGAAATGAATAACTTTACTCTTATACCATGCACAACTCCACACGTACCACCAACAGTTAGTGGACACTTGCAGTATGTGGTTAAACCAGGGATGTTTACGTCACACTTAGTGATTCAGATTAGAAATGGAAGCACTTTCATAATAACGTATATTTATCTGTGATTGCAGGTTAATTTCTTATACATCCAAGTAGAGATAATAATACATCAGTACAACTCTATAAAACTTGTGGACCATTTGTTGACTGACAAGGCTTTATGAGAGATTTAAGTAAGTGGCTATAGCTCCCAGATAATACTAATTATTTGTTGGTAGGAGACTACATTGCTGCGTCGCATAAGCAAAAAGTAGCAGCTGCAGTGTAATATATCCACCACAGAATATCTGTGGAATTCCATGTAGTGTCTGCAGCAGGAAGCGCTGCAAAACTGATCATCTATTTTGCAGTGCTTATGCATGCCAGGGTGTTACATACTATATGGGAGTGTTTGTCTACCAGTACACTGATAGCATTACTGGTTTCTAAAACAAGAAGATATTTTGGGGGACTATAGCATAATCAAAAAATTTGGTGATTTCTGTATGACATTGATCACAGGTAATTTTATGTAGATGGCAGAGGACCACACAATTTCCTGCTTAGTTCTGATGGCAAGTAGTGATTCATACGTGTCTGATTACACTGCCATGACTTCAAAGATAGAGGACTTATTTCCTACTCTGATGGCCATCATTCTGAAGGCTGAGCCATAGAGACTGATTTTTACAATCAGTTGCAAGACTGCCAATAAAAACAGCAACATGCTGTTAATATTTTAAGGTTGTTGAGAAAACCCTGCATGTTGTTTGGTGTCATATTGCTGCCAAGCCACAGCCTTAAGTAGAACACTGGGTGTAGTTTTCTGGTTTTGTGACTTACCTATACTTGGATTCATGTATAAATTTTTGTCACTACTCTGTACTACAAAATGTGCATCAATCATTTATGAATCATGAGATATGCTGTCGATCATCACAGCTTACCTACTCCATGTCTGGACTAATTCAGGTAAAGAGTGGGGTATGCCAAATATCACTGGCATTGTAGGATATCTGTGAATTGTATAGTGATAAGTGTTTTTTACATCACGTTTGTACTATACAACTGTAGACAAGGTCTGTGAATCTTGTCTCTCAAAAACATACAAGTTCCCATCTAAATCATTTTGAAACACAGTTTTTTTGAAGTGAAAGCAAAAATATTTGGAAAATATCTGCTATCTGTTCCTGTTATTTAATCACTCATTCTCCACTAAAAGTGTTAAGGCATTCTAACTTTCTTTAATGTTCATTACCATAAAGAGCTTAAATGTTTGGAATAATTAGGTATGAGTTTCTAACAGGAAGAAAAACTCATGTTTCTTTTATATAATGCAAAGCATTCTCATCGTCTAAGTAGTAAGTCATAAGGCTGATCATAAAAAGTGTGGCCCACTGAAGAATGGTCACAAAAATCCCCCAAACAAGTATTTTTCTATTGTTATCTTATTGGTTTAATCTTAAAACTAAAATTAAGAGGGGTCTCATGAATTTTCTTCCCATGTACAAACACTGTTGTGAATAGGTCACTCTTTTCATGATTGGTCTTTTCATGTAAACAGTTCCAGGTATGTGGACAGTAATACATTTTAGTTGTTCATAATAACATTACCTGTGTCGATCAGTACCTGTATTCTCAGAAATTTAAACTGCTGACTTGGCGTGTTGTCACCATATGTGTCAACAAAACCCAAAAGCCCTATTTTCTGTTTTTAAATGCTTGCAGAAAGAAAAGCAGAGATGCTCAAGATGTCAACTTTTCACACTGGGAACCAATATCAAAGAAAACTCCTTTCACCGTATATAGAAATTCCTCATTTACTGGACTGCCCATCAGCACTTTTAATTTTTTTTTAAATCATGTCATTGTCAAGCTGTTACACAGTAAAACAAATTAATGACTGAGTATTATAACATTCCAGGTGTCAGTGATTCAACAGTCCCAAATAAAGCTTAGGATATACTAATTCAATTAAAGAGTAATGCACACAATATTAAAAAATAAAATGCGCAGTAGCTAACTGCTGATCTAGCAAAGCGTTGAGAAAACAACTATAGACCTGCTAGGTGGTTCATGAAAAACAAAGATCATTGCAATAACAAGCAAACATGCTCGCTGTAGTAAGACAATTATACTTTTTTATCAGTAGCAATATTAGTTCAAGAGAGACAGTATGTATGCTGTTCTTCCCTCTCCTTAGATTCAGTTTTGTATACTTTATTATGATTTTATTCTGAAATATTGAACAGGACAAACTGGAAACTCAATTTTTAGTGCTTTCTTGAAACATTGAATCTCCAGAATGGGCTCTTCCATGAGTTGGGGGTAGCAAGAAATTTTCTAATTGTCTTTTTGGTTGACAAAATGTGGTCTGACTAATTTTATTTGCTTATTTGAATTTATTAACAGGGATAAACCAGTCATCACAAATGACCGATTTCTATCTCAACCTTGGAAAAGTACAGTAATAAAATAAAAGTTTACAAAATAGATAGTATCCATGAAAAACAACATGTATAACAAGGTTAGAATAATTTCTCAATAAGGTAAATATAGTTATGCATCTAGTATGAGAAATTCTTTACTTTTTTGCAGTTGAGTGAAGTGGAAATAAACTTAAGAATTATGAATTATGAAGAAGTTATTTACGTTCTATACACGAGAATGAAATCTTTAGGAAAATGTGATACCCAATCAGAGGATTATAACGAGGAAGAAAGTTATCAGACAGTGACAGAATATGGGGTGCTTAGGTAACATGGCCAGGGCATAAGACGGGCATTTTGCGAATTTCAGAAGATACATTTTTAGCTAAATCCAGAAGACTAGGTATGATAATATTTCTTTGAGATGGGACGGAATAGATTTCCTGAGCCTGAGGCAGTGATCTGTGTGGTGAATCTTGTTTTCTGGAGCTAGAAGTAAAGGAGCTGAGCTGTCATGATTTCTGAGGTTGTATGATTGGGGTTGTTGTATTATTTTAGCTGCAAAGGGGGAGAATGTTTGATTGTATATAAGTCTGAATAGTTGGGAACTTATTAGGAAGTCAGTTCTTTGCTTAAATGGGAACAATTTTGCTTTTTGTAGGGTGTTGCAGTGGTGTTCAGACTAAGGGGACAGTGATGAACCTGCAGATTTTATTTGTGATTAATTTTATATATATGTGGCATTTGTCTTTCAAGCAGATAATTCCAAAGGGAGACCATTCTCCATTAGAGGTAAGGATGCCTTCATCAGAGGCAGATCTGGGTTACTTAGCATAGAAATAGAGACAGTTTTTTTTTTAAGAGAACAGTAAGGAATAAATCTTTTTCCTGTTTTTTTTTTTGTTGAGATGGATAGTGAAGCTGAGTGACTAGTATAGTCATACCCATAGGTATTTGAATGTGCTAGAGTTTTCTAAGACAATGTTATGAACAGATATGTATAGCTGCAAATGATTTCTGTGGAGTTTCTGTTTGGTACCAGTGTGTTTATTTTATTTTATTATTTTTTATGTGATAAGTAGTAGATTTTTGTTTTTATCAATTGCTTAAATGAGAAGAAATCAGCCTGAAGTTGAACTTGAGCTGTAAGTATGGATTTAACCAGAAAACATCCATGTCATCTGCATAACGTAGCAGAGGAAGGAAGGACAGGACAAGAGGAACTTTATTGACAAAGATGCAGAATAGAAGGAAGGAGAAGGATACATAATAATGGAAAATCTTTTCTGAGATTAGTTAAAGGGGGGAGTATGGACTTTGACAGTAAAGTGGTACTTGGCTAATCAATCCTATCATTATCAAAAAGTGTCCACCATTTTGCCTGACCAGCTTTATTATATGTGCCAACAATGAAGAAGTACAGAAAAACCCTTTGGTTGCCAATTAATTTCTTCTGCAATGGCAGTGAAAGTAGTACAGACTTATTCTTGGATCCAGTGCATTCCAGAAAATGGGTTGTGTCTGTCATAGAACAACTGCAGAAAAAAGAGCACTAAAGGCACGAGGATGTATCCTTGAATTTTGGTCCTTGCTATAAATTATTTAGTAGCTATGTCATACCACCTTATGTAAAAAAGTCAATGAAGAATTCTGCTAGTTAGCAGTGTAAAAAATGAAACATCTTATGATGTTTAACACTCAGCTCTATATTTGATAGTTTTATATTTCCAAAGATATAAAGGCTAGAATGTATATGTCAGAGTAAACATACATTTTTCCAGATAATATCCTATTCCTGAATACACTCCAATTTTCTTTTGAATGCCCACAACATTCATTCCTGCTAGATTATAATGACCAGTTTTACATAAGATTTTATAGATGAAATTCTACTGAATCATGATAGAAATCTTTACATGACTACATAACACCATTATTAAAGCTATCTCTGACTTGGCCATTTTATTCGCAAGAAAATTCAAGAGGTAAGATTCTAAGGGCAGAACATTTTGAATACGTTTTAAATTGTTTAAAATGCAATCTAGTATAGCTTATATTCCTTGAATTAAATGTACAATCCCAAATTACATTTATTATCAACATGGACTTACTTACATATGTATGTGTGTTTTATATATATATATATATATATATATATATATATATCTATATCTATATATATATATATATATATATATATATATATATATATATATATATATATATATATATATATATATATATATATATATCTATATATATATATATATATTCATATGTATATATATATATACACGTATATATATATATATATATATATATATATATATATATATATATATATCTATATATATATATATATATATATATATATATATATATATATATATATATATATATATATATATATCTATATATATATCTATATATTCATATGTATATATATATATATATATATATATATATATATATATATATATATATATATATATATATATATATATATATATATATATATATATCTATATATATATATATATATTTAGATACACTTTTAAATGACAAAATACGTAAATCTCGACTTTTAAAAAAACGAACCCAAAACATTGAGATTTTGGTATCTCGAAATTTAAAAGTGGGGAAAAAAAGACAGACACCTAAACTAAAGTGTTTGCAGGGGGGCAAGCCCCCTGCACCCCCCCCCCCTGCCCCCTACTTAAATATACCAACTCCGAGATCACGCTACAGTGAAGAAAGCGGTAATGCTCCTGTTGCACTTACCGTTCTCTTCACTGTAGTGCAATTTCGGAGTTCGTATTTTTAAAACTCGAGATTTTGGCATTTAAAAGTGGACCCGTATCTATCGGATCTATATTATAACACTGAAGTTCAAAAACTTTGAATGTTATAATATCAAACCCAGTAGAGCGAATGCTTGAAATAGCGAAGCTGCAGAACACCAAATACTTTCTTAGGGAAAGTATTCAGTTGGCTGTTTCTGCAGCTTCACTATTTCCTCAAATGTGGAGCGAAGGTTACGAACCATGTTAAGGTAAGTGTGCTAATGAAGGTGAGTGTGCGATTGGGCGTGGGTTAGGTGAGTTAGGGTTAGGGCGCAGGTCAGGAAAATGTGTGATTGTTTGGCCATGAGGGTTAGGGTGGGGTAGGTGAGTTAGGGTTAGGGAGCGGGTAAAGTGAGTGTGCGCTAGTTAGGGACCTGAGGGTTAGGGTTGGGTTAAGGTAATCGGATAGCTAGTTGTGTATGTTTGGTTTAGTGCAGGGTTTTATGAAGTATATGTGTGTGGATTATTTATTTTGGTGTGCTTGAGTTGTGTGTATGTTTGTCGGAACAGCAAATTTTTTCCCTGGAAAAAAATTGCTATTCTGACTGTTCGGTTTTCTGCTGTTTCAATTGAATGGGGTTGATATTATAACATTCAATGTTTTTAGACTTTGATGTTATAATATAGACCCTATATATATATATATATATATATATATATATATATATATATATATATATATATACCATCATCATCAACATCCCCCTTTTTCCCATTTACATGGGGTCAGGGTATCGTATTAACTGTCGCCAACTCTCTCGATTCAGTGCCACTCTCCTGCCTTCTTCAACACTCATGCCTGACTGTTGCAGATCTTCTTTCACACAATCCATCCACCTCTTTGCTGGACGCCCTCGCTTCCTCTTACTTTCTTCCGGTCTGTCCCAAATCTCCCTCACCAGATTGTCTTCTGCTTTTCTACACATGTGCCCATACCATCGTAATCTGTTCTCTGAGCTTTTCTGCAATTGGAGCTACTTTGGCTTCTGCTCTTATGTCCTCATTTCTTCGCCTGTCCCCCAGTGTGTGTCCTACCACCTTTCTCAGGCACTTCATTTCCATCACCTCTAGCTTCTTCAACTGTTCTGCCTTTACTGCCCAGGTTTCTGTACCATACAGTAGTACTGGTCGCACCACTGTCTTGTACACCTTACTTTTCAGCTTCTTTGGCATTCTTCTGTCATAGACTACACCTGATACTCTGTGCCAGTTGGCTGCAGCCCCCCTGATTCTAGCTTTGACCTCTTCATTCAGACTACCCTTCTCCTCAACCACCCCTCCCAGATACTTGAAGCTGTTTACCTGTTCCACTACCTTCCCATCTATCTCTATTCTCAGCTTCTTCTGATTTCCCCAATCTGCTGCCATTACCACTGTCTTATCTGTGTTTAGTTTCATCCCATGTGCCTTCAGATTTGCATTCCATTCTCCTATCCTTTGCTGAAGTTCTAGATCAGAGTCTGCCTGTACTGCCACATCGTCTGCATACAGCAGCTTTGTTGCTCTGACCCCTCCAACCTGTTTGCTGATGTAGTCCATTACCAGTATGAACAGCAGTGAGCTCAGAGCTAAACCCTGGTGTACACCCACTCCAACTGGGAACCCCTCAGTGAGGCCAAACACTGTTCATACTTGAGTCACTGGGTCCTTGTACATAGCCTGTACTAATTCTACCAATGTTTCTGGGACTTCAAACCACCGCAGTACTGCCCAGATCAGCTTTCTTGGGACCTTGTCATATGCTTTCTCCAAGTCTAGGAAAGCCCAGTTTGACTCTCTCCTCTTCTCTAGTTTCTTCTCAAGTATCTGTCTCAATGCAAACATCGGGTCAATTGTGCTGCATCCTGATCTGAATCCGAACTGTTCATCTCCCATCTTACATTCTACTATTCTGCGTATCCGTTTATCAATCACCCTCTCCAGAACTTTCATGCAATGTAGTAGGAGTTTGATGCCTCTGTACTGTCCACAGTTGTGGATGTCCCCTTTGTTCTTGTACACTGGCATGAGTATGCTTATTCTCCAGTCATCTGGGATACGCCTTTCTCTCCACACTGCAATTAGTACCCTCAGGAACCATTTCTCCCCTAGCTCACGCAGCATCTTTATCATATCTGCTGTGACCTCATCTGAGCCTGCTGCTTTACCTGACTTCATTTTCCTTAGTGCTGCTCTTACTTCTTCTAAGCTGGGCTTCTCTTCTACTCTCATTGTAGGCTGTTTATGGGGCAGTACCGCTTCTATGGGGTTTTCTTCATTCAGAAGCTGCTGGAAATACTCCTTCCATCTGCCTTTGATGTCCTGTGGGCTGGTTAGCAGGTTGTTGCTGGAATCCCTTATGAAGGGTGTCTGACTATCTTCTTTATCTTTCTGTCTTTGCCTTGCAACCTGGTATAGTTTCTTTGTGCCCCTTACTGAGTCACTTTCCAGAAGCTGATAGAGTGCCTCTGATGCCCTATTCTTTGCTATTGCAACTTCTTTCTTAGTTTCTTTGTTAGCCAACCAGTAGTCCTTCCTAGCTTGGTCAGTCTTTTCGATCTCCCACTTCTTCCTGCACTCCTTCTTTCTTTTGATTACTTCCTGCACTTCTGCATTCCACCACCAGCTTTCCTTATGTACCTTATTTCCATACCTGGCTCGGCCACATATCTTTTCTGTAGTCCTAACACATGCTGTTTTTAGGTGCTGCCACTCTTCTTCAACTCCACCTATTTCCTCCTCTTCTTGGGGTGCTAGAACCCTGAGTAATTCCTTGAACTGCTGTACTTTCTCTCCAGTCAACTTCCAGGTCTTCAGCCTGGTCTCTGTTGACCTTAGAGCCTTCTCTGACCACTGCTTGAAGATGATTGTGGCAACTACTGGTTTATGCTGTGAACCGACGGTTTCACTGGGGATGACTTTGCAATCATGGATTCTACCCCAGTGCCTTTTCCTTACTAGGAGGAAGTCTACCTGAGTTGCATGTTGGCTACTCTTGTATTTGATCTTGCGACTGTCTCTCTTTCTGAACCATGTGTTGGCTACTATCAAGCCATTTGCCAGACAGAAGTCTAGAATGGCTTCTCCTTCTTTATTCCTATTGCTCCACCCATGTGGACCCAGGCAGTCCTCTTATCCTGTTCAGTCTATCCCGATATGTGCATTTAAGTCACCCATTATCAACACCAATTCATGTTCTCCTGCTTTATCTAGTAGGTCCTGCAACTGCTGTCAGAATGCACTCTTTTCCACACTATCACAACCCTGCTGTGGGGCATAGGCTGAGATTATGAATACTGTCCTATCATTACACTGGAGTCTGATTACCATGAGTCTGTCATTAATTCTGATGATATCCCTCACTGACTTCTGAAGCCTCTGTCTCACCACAATTCCTACACCATTTCTAGCCTGTCCACCACCTGAGTAGTAGAGTCTGGATCCCAAGCCAAGTGGCTTTGTTGCACTGCCCTTCCATCTAGTCTCTTGGATACATAGGATGTCCAGCCTCCTCTGTATCATCATGTCATCCACTTCTAAGCTACGTCCTGTCAATGAACCTACATTAAGCATAGCAATTCTCAGTTCATGTTTGGCAGGTTGGTTGGTTTTATGTCCAGCTTTCACTCAACAGAGCTATCCCAGGTAACCCAGGCTGGGCAACTAGACACCGGTCAGCCAGTAGCCTATTGAGCCAGGGCTGCTGGGCTTTTATGGTGGGCACACACTGGCCAATAGGGGCACATATACCCCTCCCACCATTAGCATGGGTCCGTGGCATGGGTCAGAGAGTAGGCCGCGTCCTCAACCCACTCATCACCGGTAATTACCCATGCCCATTTTTTTTTGGCGACAGTCAACATGACCGAATCACCTGCCACGGCGTGCAGTTTGTGATCCGTGTTCTCCTATCTTGAGGATACTGCGCACCACAATAGATGCCCAAAGCGGTTGGTCTTTTTACAACTCTTCCCCCATTGGGCACCATGTAGAGTCTGTGTTGCTGCCCACAGCTCCATTCATTGGTGAGTTTGAGATGGAAACACTCAGCATGTTTTTCAGACATGGGAGAAACCCCATGGAGACACAGGGAGAACATGCAAACTCCAAACAGGCATTAGTCTATATATATATATATATATATATATATATATATATATATATATATATATGTGGGTCTAGGACATTTCACTGAAAGCACATTTCACCAAAGGTCAAATTAGTGTGCACTTTTCACTGAAAGCTAAATTCACCGAAAACTTTTCACCAAAAGTTGCATATGGCCTTGTCCCCACTATAGTGTGACCCTGGAGTTAGCATATATAGTAGGGGGGTGTGGAGGGCGTCTGCATATACATGTAGACATACAGACATATAGATGCGTTAGCAGTCATTTTGTGGAATACTGAGTAAACTTGTAATTTTATGAAAATGGGTTATTGCAGTGCTACTTGGACTTAATATTATATATATCCTAACTGTAGGACACAGATAGCGGGTGCAACAAAAAATTGTATCTGGTATCTCTACTGCTACCACCTAGGAACAAGATATGTGAGAGATGCGATTACATCAAGAACCTAGAATCCTTACTGTCGCAGTCACAACCAAGTACATGGGGCACTGAGAAGGTCGAGTGCTCATATACTACAAACACCACACTTCTAAAACTACCCACACCTGTACAGCTCACTCCTACATATGCAGAGGTTTTCAGCAAAAATTTACCTAAAAGAAAGTGACCTCCAAGGCAAAAACAAGCATGCACACCACAACTCACAGCACCAAGCACCACACATAGTACACATGACATTGTTTCACAGCCTCTAAGGTCAGCTGTTACAAACCTACATCAACTTTATTACAAGCTGAGATAAGTACATACTTGCAGTGTTATAAGATAGTACTGCATTTTATTTTTTCTGTTTTATTGTTTCATTGAATATTGTGTTAAAATAGTACTGCATTTATCTGCCTATTTATTTGTTTCACCGAAAATTGTGAGCTCTCTCTCTGTCTGCGTTTAGTGGGTTTATTCTTCTCACTTTATTGATATTCGGTGCTGAAGTCTTAGCCTAGAAGGTTTCTCTGTGCCTTTACATTTTAGTCCCTTATCTCTGAAATTATTTCTGTTGAATAGCTGCATACTTGAGCTGTTTGGTTAGCTAGTTACATACCCACATCGGCTTTATTACAAGATGAGATAAGTACAAACTTGCAGTGTTATAAGATAGCACTGCATTTTATTTTTTATCTTTTATTGTTTCATTGAATATTGTATTCAAATAGTACTGCATTTATCTGCTAATTTATTTGTTTCAGTAAAAATTGTGATATCTCTATCTCTCTGTCTGCAGTTAGTGGGTTTATTCTTATCACTTCATTGATATTCGGTTTTGATGTCTTAGCCTAGAGGGGATTCTCTGTGCCTTTAAGTCTTAGTCCCTTATCTCTGAAATTATTTCTGTTGAATAGCTGCATACTTGAACTGTTTGGTTAGCTAGGTACATACCCACATCAGCTTTATTACAAGATGAGATAAGTACAAACATGCAGTGTTATAAGATAGCACTGCATTTTATTTTTTATCTTTTATTGTTTCATTGAATATTGTATTCATAGCTTCATAGGTTCATACTAGGCTATCTGCTCTAGGGCATTTATAAACCTAGCCAGAATGTGTTTGGCTTTCGCTACCCATTTTAAATTAATTTTGCTATGCCCTTTTTCGAGGTTAGTATACTGTGCCTCTGTCTAACAGTGACACAGAAGTGATACCCGGGTTAAATCTACGATCACCCATCCACTCATCAAGATTCCTCTTGAAGAGAGTCAATGAGGGACTCTGCCTAACCTGGACTGGGATTTTATTCCAGAGTGAAGGGAGCCTCTGGGTTATGAATCTGTCCCTCCAGCATGTCCTATTTATTTCAGTGCTGAGGTTCAAGTCTCTCGAGCGCGTAGCTAGATGGGATTTGGATTTTCTGAGGTGCAGCATGTCCATTAATTCCGGGTTGTACATGGCTTTATACGTCAGGCACAGATCGCCCCTGAACAGGCGGTATGCCACTGAGTAGAGCTGGAATTTCTTTAACCGGGCAGCATATGGCATCTGTTTGAGCCCTTTGATCCTCTTGGTGAGGTACTTTTGGGGTCTTTCCAGTTGCTGCAGGTGTCTGGTAAGGTACATCCCAAAAGGGGCATTGTACTCAATTATGGGCCTGATGAGGGATGAGTAAAGAAGCACGATGACCTCCCCTGGTCTAGATGTGAATCCCTTCATGATTAGTGGGCTATATAAAATGTTTTTCTAACCACTTTGGCCAATTGGTTGTCAAATGAGAGACTGCTATCAATTTGGGTCCCCAGGTCCCTAATTACTTCTTCTGTACTTAATGGATTACCACCTATGTGGTAATTTGTGGGCACTTTGTTTTTGCCAAAGGGGATGACTATACACTTTTTAGCGTTTAGCTTGAGGCCATGGCTCTGGCACCAGTTGTTGGTTTCTATGAGGCCCTTTTGGAGGATGCTTGTGTCAGCTGGAGAGTCGATTATGGCGCCCAGTTTGCAGTCATCTGCGAACTTGGTCAGCCATAGTCCTTCCGTGTTGGCCTGTACCTCCTAGAAATATATACCGAACAAGAGAGGTCCCAACACTGAGCCTTGTGGGATGCCACTTGTAACTGGTTTGGAGTCCAACATGGCTCCAGCAATTCTAACCATGTGGGTTCTGTCCTTGAGCCAGTTTGCAACCCATCTAGTGACATAGGGGTTTATATTTAAGCTGGTGAGCTTATCTATAATGCCCGAGTGGGGTATTGTATCGAAGGCTTTTGCGAGGTCCAGGTAGGCTGTGTGGACCACCTTCCCCTCATCAATGGCCTTGGTGACTGTTTCAAAGAAATCAACCAGGTTTAAGAGGCAGGATCTGCCCTTAACAAAGCCGAACTGGGTAGGATCCAGTGTCTGTAGGTCCCCAATATCTTTATTTATGAGGTCCATGATGATCCTTTCCATAGCTTTGCAGACCAAGCTAGTCAGGCTTATGGGGCGATAGTTTCCAGGATCCGTTGAGGCACCACCTTTGTGGAGAGGGTCCACTGTTGCTGTACGCCACTCTTTGGGTACATATCCTGTAGTAAGGCTGAGATTTAACAGTAGTTTTATGTTTGGGTTTAGCTCTTCTTGGAGTTCATGTAGGACGCAGCCCGGGACACCGTCTGGTCCCATTGATGCTGTGTTTTTTGCTGTGGAGAGCGCGGCTCTTACCTGAGCATCTGAGATGTCAGGGGGGCAGCACTCTGCTGGGATAGATATTTGCCCATTTGCTGGGGAGGGGGGGGGAGTTTGCACTGAACCTGTCAGCTAGGATGTTGGCAATGTCTGTGGGTTCGGTGTATTTTTTGTCATTTTGGACTAATTCTGAGCATATCTGGGAATTCCCACCCAGGTTCCTAACATAACTAAAGAAAGCCTTGTTATTATCCTTAGTGTCCTGTGCAATTTTTCTCTCGAAGCTAGCCTTAGACGATTTTATGAGTGCCCGTAGTTTTTTGCTAATACTGATCAGAGATGCCTTCCCTTTTTGGGATTTTGCTCTATCATTTAGTAGCTTGCTCCTTTTATTGTATAGTTTGTTTATGGCTGGGGTCCACCAGACAGGACGTCTGCCTTTGGAGGATTGGGTCTTGGTTTTATTTGGGATTGCATTATCCATGCATTCTTGAAGGTGTTCATAGAATGCATTTATAAAGGATTCTGTGGTCTGGGCCGTATTTTCCACAGACTCGGGGGCTTTGAACGATTCCACCTCGGTTTTGAGGAGTGTGAAATTTGCTTTACAGAAGTTTTTCAGTGTGGTTTTCTGGGCAGGAGGTGGGGTCGGGATGTGAATATCCAGTGAGATTAGTTTATGGTCTGATCTTACCAGTGAGGGATACACTTCTGGTCTGGAGCATAGAGTCCCCATGTTGGTGATGATCAGGTCCAGTATGTTTTCCCCTCTTGTGGGAGTGGTAACAAGTTGTCCCATAGCATTTGAGTTTATAAATTCTAGGAACCTTTGGGCTAGGGTGTTGGAGCTAGAGTAATGCTCCCAGTCTATGTTTGGGTAGTTGAAGTCACCCAATATAATGGTGTTTGGAGAGACCTTCATATTTTCCAGTGTTCTCAGGAAGGGTTCCTGGGTTTGGGAGGGTGGTCTGTAGCAGGCTATAAACTGGAAGGCAGTTTTACCCACTGTTAGTTGCACATGGATAGTCTCTGATGCTTCGTGCTGTGCCACCAACCTGGAGGTGTGGGTATCTTTGACGAATATTGATACTCCCCCTCCTTTTGGGGTTCGGTCCAAGTTTTGGGGCCGAAAAGCATGGTATGAGGTATAACCTGGTAGTGCTGGGGTGCTCTCGGGAGCCTTGAACCAGGTTTCTGTTACTGCACAGATATCAATGTCTTCCATGCTAAGGAGAGTTTTGAGTGCGTGCAGCTTGAGGTTTAGACTTCTGGCGTTGAGTAGCATTACTCTTAGTTTCTTATCCCTTGTGATACCTATGGAGGTGGGTTTGTCTTTTGAGCCTTGCCTAAAAAAGGCACTGTGGGGGTAGCAAGAGCCTTTGCCAATATCTGAAAGCCCAGGGGTGACAGGTGCAAGCCCTCCCTAGCGAGGCATCGTGGCTTGTTGAGCATGTCATCCCAGGCTGACAGGCATTATATCCCCTTTGAATGACACCAATACTTAAGCCAATTGTTAAAATTGATCATCTTGTCTTCATATTGTGGCATCATTCTTGGTGAGGGTAAGATGCTACTCAAGGTCAGGGTCATACCGGCCTGGGCCACATGCTCTGAGAGCTCCTCTATGTCTCTTTTCATGTAGTCCAGGTAGGTACGTCTCAGGTCATTCACACCAGCATGGACAATGACTGAGTCATATTTGTACTTGCCTTGGAGTGACCTGAGTGCTTGTGTTATGTGGTGGATCATAGCGCCCAACAGGCAGCTCACTATGATCTTCTCCTTGTTCAGCCTGGTGAGCGGGACGTCAGTATGCCTGACGATAGAGTCACCTATTACAAGTGTATCAGGTGTGTTGTTTAGCCTTAAGGGATGTGACTTTTTGGCACACTGGCTTTGTGAGCTATGTGTTGCACGTGTTTTGTTTTGGGTAGTGGTTGCTTGGGTGTCTGCTTTGGAGGTCTCTGCTGCTTAGGCAGATTTTTATTTAGAGCCTCCGAGTATGTTTTTGTGTGTTTATGTGTTTGGTTTGCTGTCGTGGTAGGTCTATGTGAGACTGGAATTGTAGTGAGTGTGGTTTCCTTCTCCTCCCGACTGGTTACACCAGTACTGAGTTGAGAGAGCTTAGCCTCCAGTTTGGCTATATGGATGCATCTCTCACATGTGTTGGAATTTTTGGGAGGAGGAGAGGGTTGTCTGTGTACATGAGGCAGTTGTAACATTGCCTCAAGATTCCCAGATTCACCAGCTGGACCGGAGAAGAGATTGACAACTGACCTTTGGACATGCTAGAATAGTATTGGGAATTCCTTTATAATTGAATAAAAAGGGCCAATGGGGAACAAGGTACTCAAGGGGAGTTTGTGAGGGTGTAGTGCTTTTAATTTTTTAGTGCTGACTTATATAATTGCTTTAGTGAGCAAGTGCCAGGTAACTTAAATGCAATGTGTTACATGTAACTTAAATGCAAAAACGACAAACAGTATTCAAATAGTACTGCATTTATCTGCTAATTTATTTGTTTCAGTAAAAATTGTGATCTCTCTCTCTCTCTCTCTGTCCGCAGTTAGTGGGATTATTCTTATCACTTCATTGATATTTGGTGTTGATGTCTTAGCCTAGAGGGGATTCTCTGTGCCTTTAAGTCTTAGTCCCTTATCTCTGAAATTATGTCTGCTGAATAGCTGCATACATGAGCTGTTTGGTAACCTGTTATATATCTACATCAACTTTACTACAAGCTGAGATAAGTACAAACTTCCATTGTTATAAGATAGTACTGTATTTTATTTTTTCTGTTTTATTCTTTCATTGAATATTGTGTTAAAACTAGTACTGCATCTATCTGTTTATTTATTGGTTTCACTGAAAATTGTGAACTCTCTCAATGTCTGCAGTTAGTGTGTTTATTCTTTTCACTTCATTGATATTCACTGTTCAGGTCTTAGCTAGAGGGTTTCTCTGTACCTTTACGTCTTTGGCCCTTAACTCTGAAATTATTTCTGCTGAAAAGCTGTGTACTTGAGCCATTTGGTTATCTGTTACATACCTACATCAACTTTATTACAAGATGAGATAAGTACAAACTGGCAGCATTATAAGATAGTTCTGCATTTTATTTTTTTCTGTTTTATTCTTTCATTGAATATTGTGTTAAAATAGTACTGCATATTTCTGCTTATTTATTTGTTTCACTGAAAATTGTGAGCTCTCTCTCTCTCTCTCTCTCTCTCTCTCTCTGTCTGCAGTTAGTGGGTTTATTCTTTTCACTTCATTGATATTCATGTTGAAGTCTTAGCCTAGAGGGTTTCTCTGTGCCTTTACATCTTAGTCCCTTATCTCTGAAATTATTTCTACTGAATAGCTGCATACTTGAGCTGTCTGGTTAGCTGTTACATACCTACATCAACTTTATTACAAGCTGAGATAAGTACAAACTAGCAGTGTTATAAGATAGTACTGCATTTTATTTTTTTCTGTTTTATTCTCTCATTGAATATTGTTTTAAAATACAAATGCATTTATCTGCTTATTTATTTGTTTCACAAAAAAATGTGATCTCTCTCTGTCTGCAGTTAATGGGTTTATTCATCTCACTTCATTGATATTCAGTGTTGAAGTCTTAGCCTAGAGGGTTTCTCTGTGCCCTTACATCTTTGTCCCTTATCTCTGAAATTATTTCTGCTGAATGGCTGCATACATGAGCTGCTTAGGTAGCTGTTACATACCTACATCAACTTTATTACAAGCTGAGATAAGTACAAACTTGCAGTGTTATAAGATAGTACTGTGTTTTATTTATTCTGTTTTATTGTTTCATTGAATATTGTGTTAAAAATAGTATAACATTTATCTGTTTATTTTTTCACTGAAAATTGTGAGCTCTCTCTCTGTCTGCATTTAGTGGGTTTATTCTTCTCACTTCATTGATATTTATTCTGAAGTTTTAGCCTAGAAGTTTTCTCTGTGCCTTTACATCTTTGTCCCTTATGTCTGAAATTATTTCTACTGAATAGCTGCATACTTAAGCTGTTTGGTTAGCTGTTACATACCTACATCGACCTTATTTCAAGCTGAGATAAGTACAAATTTGCAGTGTTATAAGATAGTACTGCATTTTATTTTTTCTTTTATTGTTTCATTGAATATTGTGTTAAAAATAGTACTGCATTTATCTGCTTATTTATTTGTTTCACTCAACATTGTGAACTCTCTGTCTGCAGCTAGTGGATTTATTCTTCTCATGTCATTGATATTCGGTGTTGAAGTCTTAGCCTGGAAGATTTCTCTGTGCCTATAAGTTTTAGTCCCTTATCTATGAAATTATTTCTGCTGAACAGCTGCATACTTGAGCTGTTTTGTTAGCTGTTACATACCCACATCAATTTTATTACAAGCTCAGATAAGTAGAAACTTGCAATGTTATAAGATAGTACTGCATATTATTTTTTTCTCTTTTATTGTTTCATTGAATATTTTATTAAAATTAGTCCTACATTCATCTTCTTATTTATTTGTTTCAGTAAAAATTGTGATTGCTCTCTCTCTCTGCAGTTAGTGGGTTTATTCTTCTTACTTCATTGATTTTCGGTGTTAAAGTCTTAGCTTAGAGGGTTTCTATTTGCCTTTACATCTTAGTCCCTTATCTCTGAAATTATTTCTGCTGAATAGCTGTATACTTGAGCTGTTGTGTTAGCTTTTACATATCTATATCAACTTTATTACAAGCTGAGATAAGTACATACTTGCAGTGTTATAAGATAGTACTGCATTTTATTTTTTCTGTTTTATTGCTTCATTGTATATTGTGTTAAAAATAGTACTGCATTTATCTGCTTATTTATTTGTTTCACTGAAAATTGTGAGCTCTCTCTGTCTGCATTTAGTGGGCTTATGTTTCTCACTTTACTGATATTTGGTGTTGAAGTCTTAGCCTTGAGGTTTTCTCTTTGAATTTACGTCTTAGTCCATTATGTCTGAAATTATTTCTGCTGAATAGCTGCATACTTGGGTTTTTGGTTATCTGTTACCTACCTACATCAACTTTATTACAAGCTAAGTACAAATTTGTAGTGTTTAAGATAGCACTGCATTTTATTTTTTCTGTTTTATTGTTTCATTGAATATTGTGTAAAATAGTACTGCATTTATCTGCTTATTTGTTTTTTTCACTGAAAACTGTGAACTCTCTCTCTGTCTGCAGCTAGTGGATTTATTCTTCTCACGTCATTGATATATGGTGTTGAAGTTTTAGCCTAGAAGGTTTCTCTGTGTCTTTAAGTCTTAGTCCATTATCTTTGAAATTATTTCTGCTGAATAGCTGCATACTTGAGTTGTTTAGTTAGCTGTTACATACCCACATCAATTTTATTACAAGCTAAGTACAAACTTGCAGTGTTATAAGATAGTACTGCATTTTATTTTTTCTCTTTTGTTGTTTCTTTGAATATTTTATTAAAAATACTACTACATTTATCTGCTTATTTACTTGTTTCAGTAAAAATCATGATTGCTCTCTCTCTCTGCAGTTAATGGGTTTATTCTTCTTACTTCATTGATATTCGGTGTTGAAGTCTTAGCCTAGAGGGTTTGTCTTTGCCTTTATGTCTTAGTCCATTATCTCTGAAATTATTTCTGCTGAATAGCTGCATACTTGAGCTGTTATGTTAGCTGCTACATACCTATATCAACTTTATTACAAGCTGAGATAAGTACATACTTGCAGTGCTATAAGATAGTACTGCATTTTATTTTTTTCTGTTTTATTGTTTCATTGAATATTGTGTTAAAAATAGTACTGCATTTATCTGCTTATTTATTTGTTTCACTGAAAATTGTGAGCTCTCTCTGTCTGCAGTTAGCGGGCTTATTCTTCTCACTTTACTGATATTTGATGTTGAAGAGTTATCCTAGAGGGTTTCTTTTTGCCTTTACTTCTTAGTCACTTATCTCTGAAATTATTTCTTCTAAATAGCTGCATACTTGCGCTGTTTGGTTAGCTGTTACATACCAACATCAACTTTATTACAAGCTAAAATAAGTACAAACTTGCAGTGTTTAGGGTAGTACTGTATTTTTTTTACTCTGTTTTGTTGTTTCATTGAATATTGTGTTAAAAATAGTACTGCATTTTTTTGCTTATATATTTGTTTCACTGTAAACTGTGAGCTCTATCTCGGTCTGCAGTTAGTGGGTTTATTCCTCTCACTTCATTGATATTCAGTGTTGAAGTCTTAGGCTAGTGAGGTATCTCTGTTCCTTTACATCATAGTCCCTTATCTCTGAAATTATTTTTGCAGAATTGCTGCACACCTAACCTGTTTGGTTAGCTGATACATACCTACATCAACTTTGTTACCAGCTGAGATAAGTACAAACTTGCAGTGGTATAAGATAGTACTGCATTTTTATTTTTCTGTTTTGTTTCCTTGAATATTGTATTAAAAATGGTAATGCATTTACCTGCTTATTTATTTGTTTTACTGAAAATTGTGATCTATCTCTGTCTGGAGTTAGTGGGTTTATTCTTCTCACTTCATTGATATTCAGTGTTGAAGTCTTAACCTAGAAGGTTTCTCTGTGCTTTTACATTTTAGTCCCATATCTCTGAAATTATTTCTGCTTAATGGCTGCATACTTGAGCTGTTTGGTTAGCTGTTACATACTCACATCAGCTTTATTACAAGCTGAGATAAGTACAAACGTGCAGTGTTATAAGACAGCACTGCATTTTATTTTTTATAGTTTCATAGGTTCATAGGTTAGTACTAAGCTAACTGCCCTTGCGAGCCATTTTAAGCCTAGCCAGTTATCCCTTGTGAGACTCAAACCCCGCACCTTGTGTCTGTAAGGCAAACACCTAAACCATTAGGCCACCATCTTTTATTGTTTCATTGAATATTGTATTAAAATAGTACTGCATTTATCTGCTAATTTATTTGTTTCAGTAAAAATGGTGATCTCTCTCTTTCTGTCTGCAGTTAGTGGGTTTATTCTTCTCACTTCATTGATATTCGATGTTGAAGTCCTAGGCTAGAGAGGATTCTCTGTGCCTTTAAGTCTTAGTCCCTTATCTCTGAAATTATGTCTGCTGAATAGCTGCATATGTGAGCTGTTTCATAAGCTGTTACATATCTACATCAACTTTACTACAAGCTGAGATAAGTACAAACTTCTGGTGTTATAAGATTGTACTGCATTTCATTTTTTCTGTTTTATTCTTTCATTGAATATTGTGTTAAAATAGTACTGCATCTATCTGCTTATTTATTTGTTTCACTAAAAATTGTGAACTCTCTCACTGTCTGCAGTTAGTGTGTTTATTCTTTTCGCTTCATTGATATTCGGTGTTCAAGTCATAGCCTAGTGGGTTTCTCTGTACCTTTACATAATTGTCTCTTATCTCTGAAATTATTTCTGCTGAAAAGCTGCATACTTCAACTATTTGATTATCTGTTATATACCTACATTAACTGTATTACAAGCTGAGATAAGTACAAACTTGCAGTGTTATAAGATAGTTCTGCATTTTCTTTTTTTATTCTTTCATTGAATATTGTGTTAAAATAGTACTGCATATTTTTGCTTATTTATTTGTTTCAATGAAAATTTTGAACTTTCTCTCTGTATGCAGTTAGTGAGTTTATTCTTTTCACTTCATTGATATTCAGTGTTGAAGTTTTAGCCTAGATGGTTTATCTGTGCCTTTACTTCTTAGTCTCTTATCTCTGAAATTATTTCTGCTGAATAGCTGCATACTTGAGCTGTTTGGTTAGCTGTTACATACCTACATCATCTTTATTACAAGCTGAGATAATTACAATCTTGCAGTGTTATAAGATAGTGCTGCATTTTATTTTTTTCTTTTATCGTTTTATTGAATATTGTGTTAAAAACAGTACTGCATTTATCTGCTTATTTATTTGTTTCCCTCAAAATTGTGAACTCTCTCTCTCTGTCTGCAGCTAGTTGATTTAGTCTTCTCACGTCATTGATATTCAGTGTTGAAGTCTTATCCTAGAAGGTTTCTCTGTGCCTATAAGTCTTAGTCCCTTATCTCTGAAATTATTTCTGCTGAATAGCTGCATACTTGAATTGTTTGGTTAGCTGTTACATACCCACATCAATTTTATTACATCCTCAGATAAGTAGAATATTGCAGTGTTATAAGATAGTACTGCATTTTATTTTTTCTCTTTTATTGTTTCATTGAATATTTTATTAAAAATAGTACTACATTTATCTGCTTATTTATTTGTTTCAGTAAAAATTGTGATTGCTCTCTCTCTCTGCAGTTAGTGGGTTTATTCTTCTTACTTCATTGATATTCAGTGTTGAAGTCATAGCTTAGAGGGTTTCTATTTGCCTTTACATCTTAGTCCCTTATCTCTGAAATTATTTCTGCTGAATAGCTGCATACTTGAGCTGTTGTGTTAGCTGTTACATATCTATATCAACTTTATTACAAGCTGAGATAAGTACATACTTGCAGTGTTATAAGATAGTACTGCATTTTATTTTTTTCTGTTTTATTGTTTCATTGTAAATTGTGTTAAAAATAGTACTGCATTTATCTGCTTATTTATTTGTTTCACTGAAAATTGTGAGCTCTCTCTGCATTTAGTGGGCTTATTTTTCTCACTTTACTGATATTCGGTGTTGAAGTCTTAGCCTTGAGGTTTTCTCTTTGAATTTACGTCTTAGTCCCTTATCTCTGAAATTATTTCTGCTGAATCATTGCATACTTGCGCTGTTTGGTTAGCTGTTACATACCTACGTCAACTTTATTACAAGCTGAAAAAAGTACAAATTTGCAGTGTTTAAGATAGTACTGCATTTTATGTTTTCTGTTTTATTGTTTCATTGAATATTGTGTTACAAATAGTATTGAATTTATCTGCTTAATTTTTTTTTCACTGAAAATTGTGAACTCTCTCTCTGTCTGCAGCTAGTGGATTTATTCTTCTCACGTCATTGATATTTGGTGTTGAAGTCTTAACCTAGAAGGTTTCTCTCTGCCTTTAAGTTTTAGACCCTTATCTTTGAAATTATTTCTGCTGAATAGCTGCATACTTGAGTTGTTTAGTTAGCTGTTACATACCCACATCAATTTTATTACAAGCTGAGATAATTACAAACTTGCAGTGTTATAAGATAGTACTGCATTTTATTTTTTCTGTTTTATTGTTTCTTTGAATATTGTGTTAAAAATAGTACTGCATTTATCTGCTTATTTATTTGTTTAACTGAAAATTGTGAGCGCTCTCTGTCTGCAGATAGTGTGCTTATTCTTCTCACTTTACTGATATTCGGTGTTGAAGAGTTAGCCTTGAGGGTTTCTCTTTGCCTTTACTTCTTAGTACCTTATCTCTGAAATTATTTCTGCTTAATAGCTGCATACTTGCGATGTTTCGTTGGCTGTTACATACCTACATCAACTTTATTACAAGCTGAGATAAGTACAAACTTGCAGTGTTTAGGATAGTACTGCATTTTTTTATTCTGTTTTGTTGTTTCATTGAATACTATGTTAAAAATACTTCTGCATTTTTTTGCTTATATATTTGTTTCACTGAAAACTGTGAGATCTCTCTCGGTCTGCAGTTAGTGGGTTTATTCCTCTCACTTCATTGATATTCGGTGTTGAAGTCTAAGGCTAGAGAGTTTCTCTGTTCCTTTACATCATAGTCCCTTATCTCTGAAATTATTTTTGCAGAATAGCTGCACACCTAAGCTGTTTGTTTAGCTGTTACATACCTACATCAACTTTATTACACACTGAGATAAGTACATTCTTGCAGTATTATAAGATAGTACTGCATTTTATTTATTCTGTTTTAATCTTTCAATGAATATTGTGTTAAAAATAGTACTGCATTTTTCTGCTTATTTATTTGTTTCACTGAAAATTGTGAGCTCTCCCTGTCTGCAGTTCGTGGGTTTATTCTTCTCACTTCATTGATAATCATGTTGAAGTCTTAGCCTAGAGGGTTTCTCTGTGCCTTTACATCTTAGTCCCTTATCTATGATTTTTTTTCTGCTGAATGCCTGCATACTTGAGCTGTTTGGTTAGATGTTAGATACCTGCATCAACTTTATTAGAAGCCGAGATAAGTACAAACTTCCAGTGTTATAAGATAGTACTGCATTTTATTTTTTTCTCTTTTATTTTTTCTGTGAATATTGTATTTAAAATAGTACTGCATTTATCGGCTTAATTATTTGTTTCAGTAAAATTGTGATATTTCTCTCTGTCTGCAGTTAGTGGGTTTATTTTTCTCACTTCATTGATATTCAGTGTTGAAATCTTAGCCTAGAGGGTTTCTTTGTGCCTTTAAGTCTTAGTCTCTGATCTCTGAAATTATTTTTGTTGAATAGCTGCATACTTGAGCTATTTGATTAGGTGTTACATACCTACATCAACTATATTGCAAGCTGAGATAAGTACAAACTTGCAGTGTTATAAGATAGTACTGCATTTTTCTTTTATGTTTTATTGTTTCATTAAATATTTTGTTAAAAATAGTAATGCATTTATCTGCTTATCTATTTGTTTCACTGAAAATTATGAACTCTCTCTGTCTGCAGTTAGTGGCTTTATTCTTCTCACTTCATTGATATTCATGTTGAAGTCTTAGCCTTGAGGGTTTCTTTGTGCCTTTACATCTTAGTCCCTTATTTTTTTATTTTTTTCTGCTGAATACCTGCATACTTGAGCTGTTTGGTTAGATGTTAGATACCTACATCAACTTTATTAGAAGCTGACATAAGTACAAACTTGCAGTGTTATAAGATAGTACTGCATTTTATTTTTTTCTGTTTTATTTTTTCTGTGAATATTGTATTTAAAATAGTACTGCATGTATCTGCTTATTTATTTATTTCAGTAAAATTGTGATATTTCTCTCTGTCTGCAGTTAGTGGGTTTATTTTTCTCACTTCATTGATGTTCTGCGTTGAAGTCTTAGCCTAGAGGGTTTCTTTGTGCCTTTAAGTCTTAGTCTCTGATCTCTGAAATTATTTTTGCTGAATAGCTGCATACTTGAGCTGTTTGATTAGGTGTTACATACCTACATCAACTATATTGCAAGCTGAAATAAGTACAAACTTGCAGTGTTATAAGATAGTACTGCATTTTTCTTTTATGTTTTATTGTTTCAATGAGTATTGTGTTAAAAATATTACTGCATTTATCTGCTTATTTATTTGTTTCACTGAAAATTGTGAACTCTCTGCCTGCAGTTAGTGGCTTTATTCTTCTCACTTCATTGATATTCATGTTGAAGTCTTAGCCTTGAGGGTTTCTTTGTGCCTTTACATCTTAGTCCCTTATTTTTTTTTTCTGCTGAATACCTGCATACTTGAGCTGTTTGATTAGATGTTAGATACCTACATCAACTTTATTAGATGCTGAGATAAGTACACACTTGCAGTGTTATAAGATAGTACTGCATTTTATTTTTTCTCTTTTATTTTTTCAGTGACTATTGTATTTAAAACAGTACTTCATTTATCTGCTTATTTATTTGTTTCAGTAAAAAAATGTTATCTTTCTGTCTGTCTGCAGTTAGTGGATTTATTCTTCTCACTTCATTGATATTTGGTGTTGAAGTCTTAGCCTAGAGGGTTTCCCTGTGCCTTTACGTCTTAGGCTCTGATCTCTGAAATTATTTTTGCTGAATAGCTGTATACTTGAGCTATTTGGTTAGCTGTTACATACATACATTAACTGTATTACAAGCTGATATAAGTACAAACTTTCTGTGTTATAAGATAGTAATGCATTTTATTTTTTCTGTTTTATTGGATATTGTGTTAAACATAGTACTGCATTTATCTGCTTATTTATTTGTTTAACTGAAAATTGTGAGTTCTCTCTGTCTGCAGTTAGTGGGCTTATTCTTCTCATTTTACTGATATTCAGTGTTGAAGAGTTAGCCTAGAGGGTTTCTCTTTGCCTTTACTTCTTAGTACCTTATCTCTGAAATGATTTCTGCTGAATAGCTGTATACTTGTGATGTTTGGTTATCTGTTACATACCTACATCAACTTTATTACAAGCTGAGATAAGTACAAACGTGCAGTGTTTAGGATAGTACTGCATTTTTTTATTCTGTTTTATTGTTTCATTGAATGTTGTGTTAAAAAGAGTACTGCATCTTTTTGCTTATATATTTGTTTCACTGAAAACTGTGAGCTCTCTCTCGGTCTGCAGTTAGTG
Organism: Protopterus annectens; assembly: GCF_019279795.1. Taxonomy (NCBI): domain Eukaryota; kingdom Metazoa; phylum Chordata; order Ceratodontiformes; family Protopteridae; genus Protopterus; species Protopterus annectens. Next base: position 1,846,421,986 of record NC_056733.1, read on the forward strand.
AGTTTATTCCTCTCACTTCATTTATGTTCGGTGTTGAAGTCTAAGGCTAGAGAGTTTCTCTGTTCCTTTACATCATAGTCCCTTATCTCTGAAATTATTTTTGCAGAATAGCTGCACACCTAAGCTGTTTGGTTAGCTGTTACATACCCACATAAACTTTATTACACACTGAGATAAGTACATTCTTGCAGTGTTATAAGATAGTACTGCATTGTATTTATTCTGTTTTAATATTTCATTGAATATTGTGTTAAAAATAGTACTGCATTTTTCTGCTTATTTATTTGTTTCACTGAAAATTGTGAACTCTCTCTCTGTCTGCAGTTTGTGGCTTTATTCTTCTCACTTCATTGATATTCATTTTGAAGTATTAGCCTTGAGGGTTACATACCTATATCAACTTTATTACAAGCTGAGATAAGTACATACTTGCAGTGTTATAAGATAGTACTGCATTTTATTTTTTTCTGTTTTATTGTTTCATTGTACTTTGTGTTAAAATACTACTGCATTTATCTGCTTATTTATTTGTTTCACTGAAAATTGTGATATCTCTGTCTGTCTGCAGTTATTGGGTTTATTCTTCTCACTTCATTGATTTTCGGTGTTGAAGTCTTAGCCAAGAGGGTTTCTTTGTGCCTTTACTTCTAAGTCCCCTATCTCTGAAATTATTTCTGCTGAATAGCGGCATACTTGAGCTGTTTGGTTAGCTGTTATAAACCTACATCAACTTTATTACAAGCTCAGATAAGTACAAACTAACAGTGTTGTAAGATAATACTGCTTTTTATTTTTTCTGTTTTATTGTTTCATTGAATATTGTGTTAAAAATAGTACTGCATTAATATGCTTATTTATTTGTTTCACAGAAAAGTGTGGTCTCTCTCTCTCTCTCTCTCTCTCTCTGTCTGCAGTTAGTGGGTTTATTCTTCTCACTTCATTGATATTCAGTGTTGAAGTCTTAGCCTAGAAGGTTTCTCTATGCCTTTATGTTTTAGTCCCTTATCTCTAAATTATTTCTGCTGAATAGCTGAATACTTGAGCTGTTTGGTTAGCTGTTACATACCCACATCAGCTGTATTACAAGTACAAATTTGCAGTGTTATAAGATAGTACTGCATTTTATTATCTTATGTTTCATTGAATATTGTATTAAAATAGTGCTACATTTATCTGCTAATTTATTTGTCTCAGTAAAAATCTTGATCTCTTTCTCTCTCTCTGTCTGCAGTTAGTGGGTTTGTTCTTCTCACTTCTTTGATATTCGGTGTAGAAGTCTTAGCCTACAGGGGATTCTCTGTGCCTTTATGTCTTAGTCCCTTATCTCTGAAATTATGTCTGCTGAATAGCTGCATATGTGAGTTGTTTGATAAGCTGTTACATATCTACATAAACTTTACTACAAGCTGAGATAAGTGCAAACTTCCAGTGTTATAAGATTGTACTGCATTTTATTTTTTTCTGTTTTATTCTTTCATTGAATATTGTGTTAAAAATCGTACTGTATCTATCTGTTTATTTATTTGTTTCACTGAAAATTGTGAACTCTCTCTCTGTCTGCAGTTAGTGTGTTTATTCAATTCACTTCATTGATATTCGAAGTCTTACCCTAGAGGGCTTCTCTGTACTTTTATGTTTTAGTCCCTTATCTCTGAAATTATTTCTGCTGAAAAGCTGCATACTTGAGCTATTTGGTTATATGTTACTTACATACATCAACTTTATTACAAGTTGAGATAAGCACAAACTTGCAGTGTTATAAGATAGTTCTGCATTTTATTTTTTCTGTTTTATTCTTTCATTGAATATTGTGTTAAATAGTACTGCATATTTCTGCTTATTTATTTGTTTCACTGAAAATTGTGAGCTCTCTCTGTCTGCAGTTAGTAGGTTTATTCTTCTCACTTCATTGATATTCATGTTGAAGTCTTAGCTTAGAGGGTTTCTCTGTACCTTTACGTCTTTGTCTATTATCTCTGAAATTATTTCTGCTGAAAAGCTGCACACTTGAGCTATTTGGTTATCTGTTACATACCTACATAAACTTTATTACAAGCTGAGATAAGTACAAACGTGCAGTGTTATAAGATAGTACTGCATTTTATTTTTTGTTTTTTGTATTTTCTGTGAATATTGTATTAAAATAGTATTGCATTAATCTACTTATTTATTTGTTTCAGAAAAATTGTGATATTTCTCTCTGTCTGCAGTTAGTGGGTTTATTCTTCTCACTTCATTGATATTTGGTGCTGAAGTCTTAGCCTAGAGGGTTTCTCTGTGCCTTTAAGCTTAGTCTCTGATCTCTGAAATTATTTTTGCTGAATAGCTGCATACTTGAGCTGTTTGATTAGCTGTTACATACCTACATCAACTATATTGCAAGCTGAGATAAGTACAAACTTGCAGTATTATAAGATAGTACTGCATTTTTGTTTTTATGTTTTATTGTTTCATTGAATATTGTGTTAAAAATAGTACTGCATTTATCTGCTTATTTATTTGTTTCAATGAAAATTGTGAACTCTCTCTCTGTCTGCAGTTAGTGGCTTTATTCTTCTCACTTCATTGATATTCATGTTGAAGTCTTAGCCTTGAGGGTTTCTCTGTGCCTTTACATCTTAGTCCCTTATCTTTGAAATTTTTTCTGCTGAAATCTTGCATACTTGAGCTGTTTGGATAGATGTTCGATACCTACATCAACTTTATTAGAAACCAAAATAAGTACAAACTTGCAGTGTTATAAGATAGTACTGCATTTCATTTTTTCTCTTTTATTTTTTCAGTGAATATTGTATTTAAAATAGTACTGCATTTATCTGCTTATTTATTTGTTTCAGTAAAAAATGTTATCTTTTTGTCTGTCTGCAGTTAGTGGGTTTATTCTTCTCACTTCATTGATATTTGGTGTGGAATTCTTAGCATAGAGGGTTTCCATTTGCCTTTACGTCTTAGTCTCTGATCTCTGAAATTATTTTTGCTTAATAGCTGTATACTTGAGATATTTGGTTAGCTGTTACATACCTACATTAACTTTATTACAAGCTGAGATAAGTACATACTTTCTGTGTTATAAGATAGTAATGCATTTTATTTTTTTTGTTTTATTGTTTCATTAAATTTTGTGTTAAAATACTACTGCATTTATCTGCTTATTTATTTGTTTCACTGAAAATTTTGATCTCTCTGTCTGTCTGCAGTTAGTGGGTTTATTATTCTCACTTCATTGATATTCGGTTTTGAAGTCTTAGCCAAGAGGGTTTCTCTCTGCCTTTACTTCTAAGTCCCCTATCTCTGAAATTATTTCTGCTGACTAGCACAATATTTGAGCTGTTTGGTTAGCTGTTATAAACCTACATCAACTTTATTACAAGCTCAGATAAGTACAAACTAACAGTGTTGTAAGATAGTACTGCTTTTTATTTTTTTTGTTTTATTGTTTCGTTTCACATTGTGTTAAAAATTGTACTGTATTAATTTGCTTATTTGTTTCACAGAAAAATGTGGTCTCTCTCTCTCTCTCTCTCTGTCTGCAGTTAGTAGGTTTATACTTCTCACTTCATTGATATTCAGTGTTGATGTCTTAGCCAAAAAGGTTTCTCTGTGCCTTTACGTTTTAGTCCCTTATCTCTAAAATTATTTCTGCTGAATAGCTGAATACTTGAGCTGTTCGGTTAGCTGTTACATACCCACATCAGCTGTATTACAAGATGAGATAAGTACAAACTTGCAGTGTTATAAGATAGCACTGCATTTTATGTTTTATCTTTTATTGTTTCATTGAATATTGTATTAAAATAGTACTGCATTTATCTGCTAATTTATTTGTCTCAGTAAAAATCTTGATCTCTCTCTCTCTCTCTCTCTGTCTGCAGTTATTGGGTTTATTCTTCTTACTTTATTGATATTCGGTGTAGAAGTCTTAGCCTAGAGGGGATTCTCTGTGCCTTTAAGTCTTAGTCCCTTATCTCTGAAATTATGTCTGATGAATAGCTGCATATGTGAGCTGTTTGGTAAGCTGTTACATATCTACAACAACTTTACTACAAGCTGAGATAAGTACAAACTTCCAGTGTTATAAGATAGTACTGCATTTTATTTTTTCTGTTTTATTCTTTCATTGAATATTGTGTTAAAAATAGTACTGTATCTATCTGTTTATTTATTTTTTTCACTGAAAATTGTGAACTCTCTCACTGTCTGCAATTAGTGCGTTTATTAATTTCACTTCATTGATATTCGGTGTTCAAGTCTTACCCTAGAGGGTTTCTCTGTACCTTTACGTTTTGTCCCTTATCTCAGAAATTATTTCTGCTGAAAAGCTGCATACTTGAGCGATTTGGTTATCTGTTACATACATACATCAACTTTATTACAAGCTGAGATAAGTACAAACTTGCAGTGTTATAAGATAGTTCTGCATTTTATTTTTTCTGTTTTATTCTTTCATTGAATATTGTGTTAAAATAGTATTGCATATTTCTGCTTATTTATTTGTTTCACTGAAAATTTTGAGCTCTCTCTCGGTCTGCAGTTATTGGGTTTATTCTTCTCACTTCATTGATATTCATGTTGAAGTCTTAGCTTAGAGGGTTTCTCTGTACCTTTACGTCTTTGTCTCTTATCTGTGAAATTATTTCTGCTGAAAAGCTGCATACTTGTGCTATTTGGTTATCTGTTACATACCTACATCTACTTTATTGCAAGCTGAAATAAGTACAAACTTGCAGTGTTATAAGATAGCACTGCATTTTAATTTTTTTCTCTTTTATTGATTCATTGTATATTGTATTAAAATAGTACTGCATTTATGTGATTATTTATTTGTTTCAGTAAAAATTGTGATTGTTCTCTGTCTGCAGTTAGTGGGTTTATTCTTATCACTTCACAGATATTCAGTGTTGACGTCTTAGCTTAGAGGGGAGTCTCTCTGCCTTTAAGTCTTAGTCTTTTATCTCTGAAATTATGTCTGCTGAATAGCTGCATATGTGAGCTGTTTGGTAAGCTGTTACATATCTACATCAACTTTACTACAAGCTGAGATAAGTATAAACTTGCAGTAGTATAAGATAGTACTGCGTTTTATTTTTTCTGTTTTATTGTTACATTGAATATTGTGTTAAAATAGTACTGCATTTATCTGCTTATTTATTTGTTGAACTGAAAATTATTAGCTCTCTCTCTCTCTGCAGTTAGTGGGTTTATTCTTCTCACTTCATTGATATTCGGTGTTAAGGTTTTAGCCTAGAGGGTTTCTCTGTGCCTTTACATCTTAGTCCCTTATCTCTGAAATTATTTCTGCTGAATAACTGCGTACTTGAGCTGTTTGATTAGCCCTTATATACCTACATCAACTTTATTGGAAGCCGAGATAAGTACAAACTTGCAGTGTTATAAGATAGTACTACTTTTTTTTGTTTTATTGTTTCAGTGAATATTGTATTACAAATAGTATTGCATTTATCTACTTATTCATTTGTTTACCTGAAAATTATGAACTCTCTCTCTGTCTGCAGTTATTGGGTTTATTCTTCTCATTTCATTGATATTCTGTGTTGATGTTGAAGTCTTAGCCTAGAGGGTTTCTCTTTGTCTTTACGTCTTAGTCCCTTATCTCTGAAATTATTTCTGCTGATTAGCTGCATACCTGAGCTGTTTGGTTAGCTGTTACATACCTACATCTACTTTATTACAAGCTGAGATAAGTACATACTTGCAGTGTTATAAGATAGTATTGCATTTTATTTTTTCCTTTTTTTGTTTCATTGAATATTGTGTTAAAAATAGTACTGCATTTATCTACTTATTTATTTGCTTCACTGAAAATTGTAAGCTCTCTCTCTGTCTGAAGAGAGTGGGTTTATTCTTCTCACTTCTTTGATATTCGGTGTTGAAGTCTTAGCCTATAGGAATTCCCTGTGCCTTTACGTCTAAGTCCCTAATCTCTGAAATTATTTCTGATGAATAGCTGCATACTTGAGCTGATTTGGTAGCTATTACATGCCTACATCAACTTTATTACAAGCTGAGATAAGTACAAACTTGCATATTTATAAAATAGTACTGCATTTTATTTTTTTCCGTTTTATTGTTTCATTGAATTTTGTTTTAAAAATAGTACTGCTTTTTTCTGCTTATTTGTTTGTTTCACTGAAAATTGTGAGCTCCCTCTCTGTCTGCGGGTAGTGGGTTTATTCTTCTCTCTTCATTGATATTCGGTACTGGAGTCTTAGCCTAGATGGGTTTCTCTGTGCCTTTACGTCTTATTCCCTTATCTCTGAAATTATTTCTGCTGAATAGCTGAATAATTGAGCTGTTTGATTAGCTGTTACATACCTACATCAACTTTATCACAAGCTGAGATAAGTACAAAGTTGCAGTGTTAAGATAGCACTGCATTTTATTTTTTCTGTTTTATTGTTTCATTGAATATTGTGTCAAAATAATACTGCATTTATATGCTTTTTAATTTGTTTAACTGTAAATTGTCAGCTCTGTCTCTGTCTGCAGTTAGTGGGTTTATTCTTCTCACATCATTGATATTTGGGTTGAAGTCTTAGCCTAGAGTGTTTATCTGTGCTTTTATGTCTTAGTCCCTTACCTCTAAAATTATTTATGCTGAATAGCTGCATACCTGATCTATTTGGTTAGCTGTTACATACCTACATCAACTTTATTACAAGCTGAAATAAGTACAAACTTGCATTGTTATAAGATAGTACTGCATTTTATTTTTTCTGTTTTATTGTTTCATTGAATAGTGTGTTAAAAATAGTACTGATTTTTTCTGCTTATTTATTTGTTTCACTAAAAATTATGAGCTCTTTCTCTGTCTGCAGTTAGTGGGTTTATTCTTCTCGCTTCATTGATTTTCGGTGTTGAAGACTTAGTCTAGAGGGTTTCTCTGTGCCTTTAAGTCTTAGTCCCTTACCTCTAAAATTATTTCTGCTGAATAGCTGCATACCTGAGCTATTTGGTTAGCTGTTACATACCTATATCAACGTTATAACAAGCTGAGATAAGTACGAATTTGCAGTGTTATAAAATAGTACTGCATTTTATTTTTTCTGTTTTATTGTTTCATTGAATATTGTGTTAAAAAAGTGCTGCATTTATTTGCTTATTTATTTGATTCACTGAAAATTGTGAGCTATCTGTCTTTCTGCAGATAGTGGGTTTATTATTCACACTTCTTTGATATTCAGTGTTGAAGTCTTAGCCTAGAGGGATTCCCTGTGACTTTACGTCTTAGTCCCTTATCTCTAAAATTAATTCTGCTGAATAGCTGCCTACTTGAGCTGTTTGGTTAACTGTTACATACCTACATCAACTTTATTACAAGCTGAAATAAGTACAAACTTGCATTGTTATAAGATAGTACTGCATTTTATTTTTTCTGTTTTATTGTTTCATTGAATATTGTGTTAAAAATAGTACTGATTTTTTTCTGCTTATTTATTTGTTTCACTAATAATTATGAGCTCTTTCTCTGTCTGCAGTTAGTGGGTTTATTCTTCTCGCTTCATTGATGTTCAGTATAGAAGACTTAGCCTGGAGGGTTTCTCTGTGCCTTTAAGTCTTAGTCCCGTATCTCTGAAATTATTTCTGCTGATTAGCTGCATACTTGAGCTGTTTAGTTAGCTCTTACATACCTACATCATTTTTACTACAAACTGAGATAAGTACAAACTTGCAATGTTATAAGATAGTACTGCATTTTATTTTGTTCTCTTTTATTGTTTCTTTGTGTATTGTATTAAATTAGTACTGCATTTATCTGCTTATTTATTTGTTTCAGTAAAAATTATGATTGCTCTCTCTGTCTGCAGTTAGTGGATTAATTATTCTCACTTCATTGATATTCTGTGTTGAAGTCTTAGCTTAGAGGGGATTCTCTGTGCCTTTAAGTCTTAGTCCCTTATCTCTGAAATTATGTCTGCTGAATAGCTGCATACATGAGCTGTTTGGTAAGCTGTTACATAGCTACATCAACTTTACTACAAGCTGAGATAAATACAAACTTGCAGTGCTATAAGATAGCACTGCATTTTATTTTTTCTGTTTTAATGTTACAGTGAATATTGCGTTAAAATAGTACTGCATTTATCTCCTTATTTATTTGTTGAACTGAAAATTGTTAGCTCTCTCTCTGCAGTTAGTTGGTTTATTCTTCTCACTTCATTGATATTCAGTGTTGAAGTCTTACCCTAGAGGGTTTCTCTGTGCCTTTACGTCTTAGTCCCTTATCTCTGAAATTATTTCTGCTGAATAACTGCATACTTGAGCTGTTTGATTAGCCCTTATATACCTGCCTCAACATTACTACAAGCTGAGATAAGTACAAACTTGCAGTGTTATAAGATAGTACTACATTTTTTGTTTTATTGTTTCATTGAATATTGTATGACAGATAGCATTCCATTCATCTGCTTATTCATTTGTTTCACTGAAAATTGTGAACTTTCTCTATGTCTGCAGTTAGTGGGCTTATTCTTCTCACTTCATTGATATTCGGTGTTGAAGTCTTAGCCTACAGGGTTTCTATTTGCCTTTACATCTTAGTCCCTTATCTCTGAAATTATTTCTGCTCAATAGTTGCATACTTGCACTGTTTGGTTAGCTGTTACATACCTACATCAACTTTATTACCAGCTGAGATAAATACAGACTTGCAGTGTTTAAGATAGTACAGCATTTTATTTATTCTGTTTTGCTGTTTCATTGAATATTGTGTTAAAAATAGTACTGAGTTTTTCTGCTTATATATTTGTTTCACTGAAAATTGTGAGCTCTGTCTTGGTCTGCAGTTACTGGGTTTATTCTTCTCACTTCGTTGATATCCAGTGTTGAAGTCTTAGCCTATAGAATTTCTCTGGTCCTGTACATTATAGTTCCTTATCTCTGAAATTATTTTTGTAGAATAGCTGCATACTTAAGCTGTTTGGTTAGCTATTACATACCTACATCAACTTTATTACCAGCTGAGATAAGTACAAACATGCAGTGGTATAAGATAGTACTGTATTTTAATTTTTCTGTTTTATTGTTTCCTTAAATATTGTATTAAAATAGTACTGAATTTAGTTACTTATTTATTTGTTTTACTGAAAATTGTGAGCTCTCTCTGTCTGGAGTTAGTGGGTTTATTCTTCTCACTTCATTGATATTATGTGTTGAAGTCTTAGCCTAGAAGATTTCTCTGTGCCTTTACTTTTTAGTCCCTTATCTCTGAAATTATTTCTGCTGAATAGCTGAAAACTTGAGCTGTTTGGTTAGCTGTTACATACCTACATCAGCTGTATTACAAGATGAGATAAGTACAAACTTGCAGTGTTATAAAATAGTACTGCATTTTATTTTTTATCTTTTATTGTTTCATTGAATATTGTATTAAAATAGTACTGCATTTATATGCCAATTTATTTGTCTCAGTAAAAATCTTGATCTATCTGTCTCTCTCTGTCTGTAGTTAGTGGGTTTATTCTTTTCACTTTATTGATATACGGTGTTGAAGTCTTAGCCTAGAGGGGATTCTCTGTGACTTTAAGTCTTAGTCCCTTACCTTTAAAATTATTTCTGCTGAATAGCTGCATACCTGAGCTATTTTATTAGCTGTTACATATCTATATCAACTTTATAACAAGCTGAGATAAGTACGAATTTGCAGTGTTATAAAATAGTACTGCATTTTATTTTTTCTGTTTTATTGTTTCATTGAATATTGTGTTAAAATAGTACTGCATTTATTTTCTTATTTATTTGCTTCACTGAAAATTGTGAGCTCTCTGTCTTTCTGCAGATAGTGGGTTTATTATTCACACTTCTTTGATATTCAGTGTTGAAGTCTTAGCCTAGAGGGATTCCCTGTGCCTTTACGTCTTAGTCCCTTATCTCTGAAATTAATTCTGCTGAATAACTGCCTACTTGAGCTGTTTGGTTAGCTGTTACATACCTACATCAACTTTATTACAAGCTGAAATAAGTACAAACTTGCATTGTTATAAGATAGTACTGCATTTTATTTTTTCTGTTTTATTGTTTCATTGAATATTGTGTTAAAAATAGTACTGATTTTTTCTGCTTATTTATTTGTTTCACTAAAAATTATGAGCTCTTTCTCTGTCTGCAGTTAGTGGGTTTATTCTTCTTGCTTCATTGATGTTCAGTGTTGAAGACTTAGCCTAGAGTGTTTCTCTGTGTCTTTAAGTCTTAGTCCCTTATCTCTGAAATTATTTCTGCTGATTAGCTGCATACTTGAGCTGTTTAGTTAGCTCTTACATACCTACATCATTTTTACTACAAACTGAGATAAGTACAAACTTGCAGTGTTATAAGATAGTACTGCATTTTATTTTTTCTCTTTTATTGTTTCTTTGTATATTGTATTAAAATAGTACTGCATTTATCTGCTTATTTATTTGTTTCAGTAAAAATTATGATTGCTCTCTCTGTCTGCAGTTAGTGGATTAATTATTCTCACTTCAATGATATTCGGTGTTGAAGTCTTAGCTTAGAGGGGATTCTCTGTGCCTTTAAGTCTTAGTCCCTTATCTCTGAAATTATGTCTGCTGAATAGCTGCATACATGAGCTGTTTGGTAAGCTGTTACATAGCTACATCAACTTTACTCAAGCTGAGATAAATACAAACTTGCAGTGCTATAAGATAGTACTGCATTTTATTTTTTCTGTTTTAATGTTACATTGAATATTGTGTTAAAATAGTACTGCATTTATCTCCTTATTTATTTGTTGAACTGAAAATTGTTAGCTCTCTCTCTGCAGTTAGTTGGTTTATTCTTCTCACTTCATTGATATTCAGTGTTGAAGTCTTACCCTAGAGGGTTTCTCTGTGCCTTTACGTCTTAGTCCCTTATCTCTGAAATTATTTCTGCTGAATAACTGCATACTTGAGCTGTTTGATTAGCCCTTATATACCTACATCAACATTACTACAAGCTGAGATAAGTACAGACTTGCAGTGTTATAAGATAGTACTACATTTTTTGTTTTATTGTTTCATTGAATATTGTATGACAGATAGTATTCCATTCATCTGCTTATTCATTTGTTTCACTGAAAATTGTGAACTCTCTCTATGTCTGCAGTTAGTGGGCTTATTCTTCTCACTTCATTGATATTCAGTGTTGAAGTCTTAGCCTACAGGGTTTCTATTTGCCTTTACGTCTTAGTCCCTTATCTCTGAAATTATTTCTGCTCAATAGTTGCATACTTGCACTGTTTGGTTAGCTGTTACATACCTACATCAACTTTATTACCAGCTGAGATAAATACAGACTTGCAGTGTTTAAGATAGTACAGCATTTTATTTATTCTGTTTTGTTGTTTCATTGAATATTGTGTTAAAAATAGTACTGAGTTTTTCTGCTTATATATTTGTTTCACTGAAAATTGTGAGCTCTGTCTCGGTCTGCAGTTAATGGGTTTATTCTTCTCACTTCATTGATATCCAGTGTTGAAGTCTTAGCCTATAGAGTTTCTCTGGTTCTGTACATTATAGTTCCTTATCTCTGAAATTATTTTTGCAGAATAGCTGCATACTTAAGCTGTTTGGTTAGCTATTACATACCTACATCAATTTTATTACCAGCTGAGATAAGTACAAACATGCAGTGGTATAAGATAGTACTGTATTTTAATTTTTCTGTTTTATTGTTTCCTTGAATATTGTATTAAAAATAGTACTGAATTTAGTTGCTTATTTATTTTTTTTACTGAAAATTGTGAGCTCTCTCTATCTGGAGGTAGTGGGTTTATTCTTCTCACTTCATTGATATTATGTGTTGAAGTCTTAGCCTAGACGATTTCTCTGTGCCTTTACTTTTTAGTCCCTTATCTCGGAAATTATTTCTGCTGAATAGCTGAAAACTTAAGCTGTTTGGTTAGCTGTTACATACCTACATCAGCTGTATTACAAGATGAGATAAGTACAAACTTGCAGTGTTATAAAATAGTACTGCATTTTATTTTTTATCTTTTATTGTTTCATTGAATATTGTATTAAAATAGTACTGCATTTATATGCTAATTTATTTGTCTCAGTAAAAATCTTGATCTATCTGTCTCTCTCTGTCTGTAGTTAGTGGGTTTATTCTTTTCACTTTATTGATATACGGTGTTGAAGTCTTAGCCTAGAGGGGATTCTCTGTGACTTTAAGTCTTAGCCCCTTATCTCTGAAGTTATGTCTGCTGAATAGCTGCATATGTGAGCTGTTTGGTAAGCTGTTACATATCTACATCTACTTTATTACAAGCTGAGATAAGTACAAACTTGCAGTGTTATAAGATAGTACTGCATTTTATTTTTTCTGTTTTATTCTTTCATTGAATATTGTGTTAAAAATAGTACTGCATCTATCTGTTTATTCATTTGTTTCACTGAAAATTGTGAACTCTATCACTGTCTGCAATTAGTGTGTTTATTCTTCTCACTTCATTGATATTCTTGTTGAAGTCTTAGCCTAGAGGGTTTCTCTGTACCTTGTACGTCTTTGTCTCTTATCTCTCAAATTATTTATGCTGAAAAGCTGCATATTTGAGCTATTTGGTTGTCTGTTACATACGTACATCAACTTTATTACAAGCTGAGATAAGTACAAACTGGCAGTGTTATAAGATAGTTCTGCATTTTATTTTTTTCTGTTTTATTCTTTCATTGAATATTGTGGTAACATAGTACTGCATATTTCTGCTTATTTGTTTCACTTAAAATTGTGAGCTCTCTCTCTCTGTCTGCAGTTAGTGGGTTTATTCTTCTCACTTCATTGATATTCGTGTTGAAGTCTTAGATTAGAGGGTTTCTCTGTACCTTGTATGTCTTTGTCTCTTATCTCTGAAATTATTTCTGCTGAAAAGCTGCATATTTCAGCTATTTGGTTATCTGTTACATACGTACATCAACTTTATTACAAGCTATGATAAGTACAAACTTGCAGTGTTATAACATAGTTCTGCATTTTATTTTTTCTGTTTTATTCTTTCATTGAATATTGTGTTAACATAGTACTGCATATTTTTGCTTGTTTGTTTGTTTCACTGAAAATTGTGAGCTCTCTCTCTCTGTCTGCTGTTAGTGGGTTTATTCTTTTCACTTCATTGATATTTGTAACAAGAAAAACAGAAACACCTCTCGGGTAAGGTACCTTCAAACCAAGAAAAATATTGAATAAGAAAAGACAAGTAGATACTCCACGACTTTTGAAGCAAACTAGTCCACCCAAAAAGTATAACAATTAACCTTTTATTGAGTATTCAGTAAGCGCTTTCACATCTCCATGGATGCTTCTTCAGACTTTAACTATTTAAAACAACTTCCAACAACTTTTTAAATATCAGCACCACTAAGCTGATCGCCAATAGACAGCTGAATAAGCAACCACATGATGGAACTGTCAAAAAGCCAAGTCTTGATATATTTCATTATTATACAAACACTAGTAAAAATAGAGAAATATATAAAAATGCATGATAAATCTATAATAATACATGTATATATATATTTTTTTTCTTATGGACTCTATTATATAAAACCAGTTAAAACAAGGTATATTTATTAGACACATAAAAACATATTTGTATAACATATACCAAACAATATATAGACAAAATTGACATATAAGACCCTTGTTGTTACGAAATATATTTCATGGATATAAAAATATATCAATGTAAATAAACAAACAAATAAATAAATAAAAAAAATATGTAAAAAATATGATTAAGGCTATATGTCAATGCTTCAATGGACGATCAAGCAGAAACGGCTTCAATGAAACTCTGTCATTTAAACCATGTCCTCTGTCTGCATGTAACCTAATTATCCACTTGCCTTCTTCCTTTTCTGTATAATTACTAATGTTTCTTAGCCTTTTAGTAGTATGTATAAGTTCTAAGACTGGAAACTTAAATGTATGTGTTGTATCATATTGCAGAACGTGTTTGGCTAGAGCATTAACTTCATTTTCTTTGTTAATAGCATATGTATGTTCCCTTATTCTCTCTCTAAGAGTTCTATTCATTTTGCCAACATTAAAACTACTACATTTTTGGCATGAAGCAAAGTAAACCACATTTCGTGTCCTGCAATCAGCATAGTGGTTGAATTCATATTTTATATGCGTATCAGGATGTTCAAAATAGTTTCTGTTCAACACAAAACTGCATTGATTGCAGTTATGACAAGAAAATGTGCCTTTTCTAGAGGAAAGTGGGTTATTAAAGCCACTCTTCTCATAACATAGCATGTTCTTCAATGATTTAGTATTCTTATAACAAAAACTAGGGTATGGTCCTGCTAGTTCCTTTATACATTCATCTAACTGCAATATACCCCAATTTCTCTTGATAACCTCAGTAATACTGTTGTTGTTGTTGGTATATGGAATCACCACCCTTTTTATTTGACTGTGTTTGTTTTTCTTTGCTACCTGGAAATCACTATTTCTTCTAATATATGGTCTGCCTGTTTTATCACGCTCAACTTCATTTAAAGCTATCAAATCTTTTTCATGGTAACCTCTCTCTATCAGGCCTCTCTGCATACTCTCCATAACTCCTCTAAGCACTATATCTTCACTTGTCAAGCGAGAGCAACGCATAGCTTGATTTTTTAAAATATTCCTATGTATGTGTGGGGGATGCATGCTATCACGGTGAAGTAGAGCATTTCTTCTGCATGGTTTTCTATATATTTCCGTGTTTATTAAACCTTCTTTTTTGAGAAGAACATCTAAGAATTCTATCTTTTGCTGTGATCTCTCACTTGTTAATGTGAGAAAAGGAGTTGTTCCATTGATGAAGGAGATGAATTCATCTAAAATATCCAAATCACCTCCCCAAATTAAAAAAAAACATCATCTACAAATCTCTTATAGTATTTAATGTATTTCAAATACAAACGATGTTCCAACACATAGGTGGACTCCCAATATGCCATCACCAGATTTGCATAAGAGTTTGCACATGAAGTGCCCATCGTCACCCTTGTGGTTTGCAAGTAATAGTTCCCATCATAAATGAAAACATTGTTATTCAACACTAAATCCATTAACATAGTGATTCTAATAATATGGTTATTGGTTAGGCCTTTTTGAATTAAATATAGTCTCAAAAAATCCACTCCAATGTTATTCGGTATACTTGTAAACAAGGATTTAACATCCAAGGTAACCATATAGTCAGAATCTTTCAAGACACTATTCAAATTACATATTGCCAAAGTTTCTAGAAATTGTTGTGTATCTTTTAAAATTGAGGTAGTAGAATCCACTATGGGTCTCAGTTGTTTTTCTAAATAAATTGATATACTTTCTGTTAACCATCTTTTTCCTGAGACTATGGGTCTCAGGGGTGGATTATTCAATGTTTTATGTATTTTTGGGATACCCCTAAAGGTGGGAACAAGTGGTTTCTCTATCAGAAAATATGTGTAAAGATCATTATTAATTATTCCACACATTAACATATCATATAATTCTGCATATACATCTTTTATAATTGTATTTAACTCTGGCATCTATAAGCTCTTATATGTTGTTGTATCGAGTAACATAGTATTAATAGTTTGTTTATAATAATTAATATCTAACAATACTGTTGCTCCCCCTTATCAGCTGGTTGTATAATCACTGTTTCATTATGCTGTAAATCTTTCAATGCTAGTCTTTCCCCTCAGCTTAAATTACAAAACTCAGGTTTCAACTTCTCACTACCTTCTGAAAACAACTTAAAAAAGTCGTTTATACACACTTTCTCAAAGCTGTCTATAAGCGGATGTAAATGTGGTATACATGTAGAGGGTTTCCTGAAATTGCTTACATTAATGTCTCTCACTCTCTCATTACTAAAATGCACATCTAAAGCCAAATTTCTAGTAAAGCATTTCAGATCTATAATTAAATCACTATCATCCACACTTTGCAAAGGAATGAACGACAGACGCTTATTAAGAACAGAAACTTCTGTTGGAGTTAATACATATTGTGATAAGTTAATTACCAAGTCTTGTGTGTGGGTTTCAGCGTCTTCTTCTGAAACTCCTATTGTTCGCTGGATGTTTTGTGCTTCTTGTCCTTGTATTGAGGACTCCAAATCTGTTGATTGGGCACATGAAACGGCACTGGAAAAGGAAGTTTTAAATCATTGCTGTTGGCCTGATTGGGAATATCAGGCATGATGGAAAAAGTCTTCTTATGCACAACCTGTTCCGAGTGTCCTGATGTTTGCACAGCATTGTTATCTATGTCCACAGGTAAGTGCGCCTCTTCCTGTCATCGAATATCAGTTCTCTCAGGTGGAATTGGTCATATTGCCGTAAGTAGTAGGAACAGGAGAACTGGAGCACTCCGATGATGTATGTAAAGTGTTGGATGTGGCAACAACATCTCTCAGTCGGGTGGACCCCCTCGGCCAAGAGAAAACATTCCCTTGTGAGAAATCGAGGCAAACCCTCTCTAATTTCTTCTTTTTAATCTGTAGTAATCTATTGTCCATAGATGTAAGAGAAGTCGCAACTTCAGCAAAGAACTCTTCTAATTGAATTTGTGTTAATAATGAAGTTAAACGCTGTTCCAAAGCCTGGGCTTCTTTACTCAGTTCCTCTTCTATAGTGTTATACTGCTCTATGAGGAGTCTCATGTAGCCATTGCTTGTCTCTAAGTTAAGTTTTTGCCACTCTGAGAGTAAATGGGGATATGTAGAGCCAAATATCGGCATTTTCAGAATACGAAGGCCTCTAGGAACTACATGGGCACTTCATGTGCAAACTCTTATGCCAATCTGGTGATGGCATATTGGGACTTCACCTATGTGTTGGAACATTGTTTGTATTCGAAATACATTAAATACTATAAGAGATTTGTAGATGATGTTTTTTTGATTTGGGGAGTTGATTTGGATATTTTAGATGAATTCATCTCCTACATCAATGGAACAACTCCTTTTCTCACATTAACAAGTGAGAGATCACAGCAAAAGATAGAATTCTTAGATGTACTGCTCAAAAAAGAAGGTTTAATAAACAGGGAAATATATAGAAAACCATGCAGAACAAATGCTCTACTTCACCGTGATAGCATGCATCCCTCACACATACATAAGAATATTGTAAAAAATCAAGCTATGCATTGCTCTCACTTGACAAGTGAAGATATAGTGTTTAGAGGAGTTATGGAGAGTATGCAGAGAGACCTGATAGAGAGAGGCTACCATGAAAAAGATTTGATAGCTTTAATTGAAGTTGAGTGTGATAAAACAGCAAACCATATATTAGAAGAAATAGTGATTTCCAGGTAGCACAGAAAAACAAACATAGTCAAATAAAAAGGGTGGTGATTCCATATACTAACAACAACAACAGTATTACTGAGGTTATCAAGAAAAATTGGGGTATATTGCAGTTAGATGAACATATAAAGGAACTAGCAGGACCATGCCCTAGTTTTTGTTATAAGAATACTAAATCATTGAAGAACATGATATGTTATGAGAAGAGTGGCTTTAATAACCCACTTTCCTCTAAAAAAGGCAATTTTTCTTGTCATAACTGCAGTCAATGCAGTTTTGTGTTGAATAGAAACTAGTTTGAACATCCTGATACGCATATAAAATATGAATTCAACCACTGTGCTGATTGCAGGACACGAAATGTGGTTTACTTAGCTTCATGCCAAAAATGTAGTAGTTTTTATATTGGCAAACGAATAGAACTCTTAGAGAGAGAATAAGGGAACATACATATGCTATTAACAAAGAAAATGAAGTTAATGCTCTAGCCAAACACGTTCTGCAATATGATACAACACATACTTTTAAGTTTCCAGTCTTAGAACTTATACATACTACTAAAAGGCTAAGAAACATTAGTAATTATACAGAAAAGGAAGAAGGCAAGTGGATAATTAGGTTACATGCAGACAGAGGACTTGGTTTAAACGACAGAGTTTCATTGAAGCCGTTTCTGCTTGATCGTCCATTGAAGCATTGACATATAACCTTAATCATATTTTTTACATATATTTTTTATTTATTTATTTGTTGGTTTATTTACATGGATATATTTTTATATCCATGTAAATATATTTCAGAACAACAAGGGTCTTATATGTCATCTTTTATTGTCTATATATTGTTTGGTATATGTTTTTATGTGTCTAATAAATATATCTTGTTTTAAGTGGTTTTATATAATAGAGTCCATAAGAAAAAAATATATACAGGTATTCTTATAGATTTATCATGCATTTTTATATATTTCTCTATTTTTAATAGTGTTTGTATAATAATGAAATATATCAAGACTTGGATTTTGACAGTTCCATCATGTGGTTGCTTATACAGCAGTCTATTGGCTATCAGCTTAGTTGTACTGATATTTAAAATGTTGTTGGAAGTTGTTTTAAATAGTTAAAGTCTGAAGAAGCATCTGTGGAGATGTGAAAGTGCTTACTGAATACTCAATAAAAGGTTAATTGTTATACTTTTTTGGTGGACTGGTTTGCTTTGATAGTCGTGGAGTACCTACTTGTCTTTTATCATTGATATTCGTGTTGAAGTCTTAGGCTAGAGGATTTCTTTGTGCCTTTAAGTCTTAGTCCCTTAGCTTTAAAATTATTTTTGCTGAATAGCTGCATACTTGAGCTGTTTGGTTAGCTGTTACATACCTACATCAACTTTATTACCAGATAGGATAAATACAAACTTGCAGTGTTATAAGATAGCACTGCATTTTATTTTTTTCTCTTTTATTGTTTCATTGTATATTGTATTAAAATAGTAGTGCATTTATCTCCTTATGTATTTGTTTTAGTAAAAATTGTGATTGCTCTCTCTGTCTGCAGTTAGTGGGTTTATTCTTCTCACTTCATTGATATTCGTGTTGAAGTCTTAGCCTAGAGGGTTCCTCTTTGCCTTTACATCTTAGTCCATTATCTCTGAAATTATTTGTTGCTGAATAGCTGCATACTTGAGCTGTTGTGTTAGCTGTTACATACCTATATCAACTTTATTACAAGATGAGATAGGTACAAACCTGCAGAGTTATAAGATAGTACTGCATTTTATTTTTTCTGTTTTATTGTTACATTGAATATTGTGTTAAAATAGTACTGCTTTTATCAGCTTATTTATTTGTTGAACTGAAAATTGTTGGCTCTCTCTCTGCAGTTAGTGGGGTTATTCTTCTCACTTCATTGATATTCAGTGTTGAAGTCTTAGCCTAGAGGGATTCTCTGTGCCTTTACATCTTAGTCCTTTATCTCTGAAATTATTTCTGCTGAATAGTTGCATACTTGAGCTGTTTGATTAGCTGTTGCATACCTACATCAACCTTATTACAAGCTGAGCTAAGTACAAACTTGCAGTGTTATAAGTTAGTACTGCATTTTATGTTTTCTGTTTTATTCTTTCATTGAATATTGTGTTAAAAATAGTACTGCATCTATCTGTTAATTCATTTGTTTCACTGAAAATTGTGAACTCTCTCACTGTCTGCAATTAGTGTGTTTATTCTTTTCACTTCATTGATATTCGGTGTTCAAGTCTTACCCTACAGGGTTTCTATTTACCTTTACGTCTTTGTCCCTTATCTCTAAAATTATTTCTGCTGAAAAGCTGCATACTTGAACTATTTGGTTATCTGTTACATAGATACATCAACTTTATCACAAGCTGAGATAAGTACAAACTTGTAGTGTTATAAGATAGTTCTGCATTTTATTTTTTTCTGTTTTATTCTTTCATTGAATATTGTGTTAAAATAGTACTGCATATTTCTGCTTATTTATTTGTTTCACTGAAAATTGTGAGCTCTCTCTCTCTCTCTGTCTGCAGTTAGTGGGTTTATTCTTCTCACTTTATTGATATTCGTGTTGAAGTCTTAGCTTAGAGGGTTTCTCTGTACCTTGTACATCTTTGTCTCTTATCTCTGAAATTATTTCTGCTGAAAAGCTGCATATTTGAGCTATTTGGTTATCTGTTACATACTTACATCAACTTTATTACAAGCTGAGATAAGTACAAACTTGCAGTGTTATAAGATAGTTCTGCATTTTATTTTTTCTGATTTATTCTTTCATTGAATATTGTGTTAACATAGTACTGCATATTTCTGCTTGTTTATTTGTTTCACTGAAAATTGTGAGCTCTCTCTCTCTGTCTGCAGTTAGTGGGTTTATTCTTTTCACTTCATTGATATTCGTAACAAGAAAAACAAAAACACCTCTGGGGTAAGGTACCTTCAGACCAAGAAAAATATTGAATAAGAAAAGACAAGTAGGTACTCCACGACTTTTGAAGCAAACCAGTCCACCCAAAAAGTATAACAATTAACCTTTTATTGAGTATTCAATAAGCGCTTTCATGTCTCCATGGATACTTCTTCAGACTTTAACTATTTAAAACAACTTCCACTATCAGTGCCACTAAGCTGATAGCCAATAGACTGCTGAATAAGCAACCACATGATGGAACTGTCAAAAAGCCAAGTCTTGATATATTTCATTATTATACAAACACTAGTAAAAATAGAGAAATATATAAAAATGCATGATAAATCTATAATAATACATGTATATATATATTTTTTTTCTTATGGACTCTATTATATAAAACCAGTTAAAACAAGATATATTTATTAGACACATAAAAACATATTTTTATTACATATACCAAACAATATATAGACAATAAAAGATGACATATAAGACCCTTGTTGTTCTGAAATATATTTACATGGATATAAAAATATATCAATGTAAATAAACAAATAAATAAAAAAATATATGTAAAAATATGATTAAGGCTATATGTCAATTCGTCAATGGACGATCAAGCAGAAACGGCTTCAATGAAACTCTATCGTTTAAACCATGTCCTCTGCATGTAACCTAATTATCCACTTGCCTTCTTCCTTTTCTGTATATTTACTAATGTTTCTTAGCCTTTTAGTAGTATGTATAAGTTCTAAGACTAGAAACTTAAAAGTATGTGTTATATCATATTGCAGAACGTGTTTGGCTAGAGCATTAACTTCATTTTCTTTGTTAATAGCATATGTATGTTCCCTTATTCTCTCTAAGAGTTCTATTTGTTTTGCCAATATTAAAACTACTACATTTTTGGCATGAAGTTAAGTAAACCACATTTCGTGTCTTGCAATCAGCATAGTGGTTGAATTCATATTTTATATGCGTATCAGGATGTTCAGAATAGTTTCCATTCAACACAAAACTGCATTGATTGCAGTTATGACAAGAAAAATTGCCTTTTCTAGAGGAAAGTGGGTTATTAAAGCCACTCTTCTCATAACATAGCATGTTCTTCAATGATTTAGTATTCTTATAACAAAAATTAGGGTATGGTCTTGCTAGTTCATTTATACAATCATCTAACTGCAATATACCCCAATTTCTCTTGATAACCTCAGTAATACTATTGTTGTTGTTGGTATATGGAATCACCACCCTTTTTATTTGACTGTGTTTGTTTTTCTGTGCTACCTGGAAATCCCTATTTCTTCTAATATATGGTTTGCCTGTTTTATCACGCTCACCTTCATTTAAAGCTATCAAATCTTTTTCATGGTAACCTCTCTCTATCAGGTCTCGCTGCATACTCTCCATAACTCCTCTAAACACTATATCTTCACTTGTCAAGTGAGAGCAACGCATAGCTCGATTTTTTAGAATATTCCTATGTATGTGTGGGGGATACATGCTATCACGGTGAAGTAGAACATTTCTTCTGCATGGTTTTCTATATATTTCCGTGTTTATTAAACCTTCTTTTTTGAGCAGTACATCTAAGAATTCTATTTTTTGCTGTGATCTCTCACTTGTTAATGTGAGAAAAGGAGTTGTTCCATTGATGTAGGAGATGAATTCATCTAAAATATCCAAATCACCTCCCCAAATTAAAAAAAAACATCATCTACAAATCTTTTATAGTATTTAATGTATTTCGAATACAAACGATGTTCCAACACATAGGTGGACTCCCAATATGCCATCACCAGATTTGCATAAGAGTTTGCACATGAAGTGCCCATCGTCACCCTTGTGGTTTGCAAGTAATAGTTCCCATCATAAATGAAAACATTGTTATTCAACACTAAATCCATTAACATAGTGATTCTAATAATATGGTTATTGGTTAGGCCTTTATGAATTAAATATAGTCTCAAAAAAACCACTCCAATGTTATTCGGAATACTTGTAAACAAGGATTTAACATCCAAGGTAACCATATAGTCATAATCTTTCAAGACACTATTCAAATTACATATTGCCAAAGTTTCTAGAAATTGTTGTGTATCTCTTAAAATCGAGGTAGTAGAATCCACTATGAGGCTCAGTTGTTTTTCTAAATAAATTGATATACTTTCTGTTAACCATCCTTTTCCTGAGACTATGGGTCTCGGGGTGGATTTTTCAATGTTTTATGTATTTTCGGGAGACCCCTAAAGGTGGGAACAAGTGGTTTCTCTATCAGAAAATAATTGTAAAGATCATCATTAATTATTCCACACATTAACATATCATATAATTCTGCATATACATCTTTTATAATTGTATTTAACTCTGGCATCAATAAGCTCTTATATGTTGTTGTATCGAGTAACATAGTATTAATAGTTTGTTTATAATAATTAATATCTAACAATACTGTTGCTCCCCCCTTTTCAGCTGGTCATATAATCACTGTTTCATTACGCTGTAAATCTCTCAACGCTAGTCTTTCCCCTCTGCTTAAATTATAAAACTCAGGTTTCAACTTCTCACTACCTTCTGAAAACAACTTAAAAAAAAGTCGTTTCTATACACTTTCTCAAAGCTGTCTATAAGCGGATGTAAATGTGGTATAAATGTAGAGGGTTTCCTGAAATTGCTTACATTAATGTCTCTCGCTCTCTCATTACTAAAATGCACATCTAAAGCCAAATTTCTAGTAAAGCATTTCAGATCTATAATTAAATCACTATCATCCACACTTTGCGAAGGAATGAACGACAGATGCTTATTAA
This sequence comes from Protopterus annectens, assembly GCF_019279795.1. Taxonomy (NCBI): domain Eukaryota; kingdom Metazoa; phylum Chordata; order Ceratodontiformes; family Protopteridae; genus Protopterus; species Protopterus annectens. The sequence goes on from NC_056733.1 coordinate 1,846,445,019, forward strand.
GAACAGAAACTTCTGTTGGAGTTAATACATATTGTGATAAGTTAATTGCCAAGTCTTGTGTGTGGGTTTCAGCGTCTTCTTCTGAAACTCCTATTGTTCGCTGGATGTTTTGTGCTTCTTGTCCTTGTATTGAGGACTCCAAATCTGTTGATTGGGCACATGTAACGGCAGTGGAAAAGGGAGTCTTAAATCATTGCTGTTGGCCTGATTGGGAATATCAGGCATGATGGAAAAAGTCTTTTTATGCACAACCTGTTCCAAGTGTCCTGATGTTTGCACAGCATTGTTATCTATGTCCACAGGTAAGCGCACCTCTTCCTGTCATTGAATATCAGTTCTCTCAGGTGGAATTGAAGTCATATTGCTGGAAGTAGTAGGAAAAGGAGAACTGGAGCACTCCGATGATGTATGTAAAGTGTTGGATGTGGCAACAACATCTCTCAGTCGGGTGGATCCCCTCGGCCAAGAGAAAACATTCCCTTGTGAGAAATCGAGGCAATCCCTCTCTAATTTCTTCTTTTTTACCTGTAGTAATCTATTGTCCATAGATGTAAGAGAAGTCGCAACTTCAGCAAAGAACTCCTCTAATTGAATTTGTGTTAATAATGAAGTTTAACGCTGTACCAAAGCCTGGGCTTCTTTACTCAGTTCCTCTTCTATAGTGTTATACTGTTCTATGAGGAGTCTCATGTAGCCACTGCTTGTCTCTAAGTTAAGTTTTTGCAACTCTGAGAGTAAATGGGGATATGTAGAGCCAAATATCGGCATTTTCAGAATACGAAGGCCTCTAGGAACAAGATTGGCACTTCATGTGCAAACTCTTATGCCAATCTGGTGATGGCGTATTGGGACTCCACCTATGTGTTGGAACAACGTTTGTATTCGAAATACATTAAATATTATAAGAGATTTGTAGATGATGTTTTTTTGATTTGGGGAGGTGATTTGGATATTTTAGATGAATTCATCTCCTACATCAATGGAACAACTACTTTTCTCACATTAACAAGTGAGAGATCACAGCAAAAGATAGAATTCATAGATGTACTGCTCAAAAAAGAAGGTTTAATAAACAGGGAACTATATAAAAAACCATGCAGAAGAAATGCTCTACTTCACCGTGATAGCATGCATCCCTCACACATACATAAGAATATTGTAAAAAATCAAGCTATGCATTGCTCTCACTTGACAAGTGAAGATATAGTGTTTAGAGGAGTTATGGAGAGTATGCAGAGAGACCTGATAGAGAGAGGCTACCATGAAAAAGATTTGATAGCTTTAATTGAAGTTGAGTGTGATAAAACAGGCAAACCATATATTAAAAGAAATAGTGATTTCCAGGTAGCACAGAAAAACAAACATAGTCAAATAAAAAGGGTGGTGATTCCATATACTAGCAACAATAGTATTACTGAGGTTATCAAGAGAAATTGGGGTATATTGCAGTTAGATGAACATATAAAGGAACTAGCAAGACCATACCCTAGTTTTTGTTATAAGAATACTAAATCATTGAAGAACATGCTATGTTATGAGAAGAGTGGCTTTAATAACCCACTTTCCTCTAAAAAAGGCACTTTTTCTTGTCATAACTACAATCAATGCAGTTTTGTGTTGAATAGAAACTAGTTTGAACATCCTGATACGCATATAAAATATGAATTCAATCACTGTGCTGATTGCAGGACATGAAATGTGGTTTACTTAGCTTCATGCCAAAAATGTAGTAGTTTTTATATTGGCAAACGAATAGAACTCTTAGAGAGAGAATAAGGGAACATACATATGCTATTAACAAAGAAAATGAAGTTAATGCTCTAGCCAAACACGTTCTGCAATATGATACAACACATACTTTTAAGTTTTCAGTCTTAGAACTTATACATACTACTAAAAGGCTAAGAAACATTAGTAATTATACAGAAAAGGAAGAAGACAAGTGGATAATTAGGTTACATGCAGACAGAGGACATGGTTTAAACGATAGAGTTTCATTGAAGCCGTTTCTGCTTGATCGTCCATTGAAGCATTGACATATAGCCTTAATTATATTTTTTACATATATTTTTTATTTATTTATTTGTTGGTTTATTTACATTGATATATTTTTATATCCATGTAAATATATTTCAGAACAACAAGGGTCTTATATGTCATCTTTTATTGTCTATATATTGTTTGGTATATGTTTTTATGTGTCTAATAAATATATCTTGTTTTAAGTGGTTTTATATAATAGAGCCCATAAGAAAAAAATATATATACAGGTATTCTTATAGATTTATCATGCATTTTTATATATTTCTCTATTTTTAATAGTGTTTGTATAATAATGAAATATATCAGGACTTGGCTTTTTGACAGTTCCATCATGTGGTTGCTTATACAGCAGTCTATTGGCTATCTGCTTAGTTGTACTGATATTTAAAAAGTTGTTGGAAGTTGTTTTAAATAGTTAAAGTCTGAAGAAGTATCTGTGGAGATGTGAAAGTGCTTACTGAATACTCAATAAAAGGTTAATTGTTATACTTTTTCAGTGGACTGGTTTGCTTCATGGAGTACCTACTTGTCTTTTATCATTGATATTCATGTTGTAGTCTTAGCCTAGAGGGTTTCTTTGTGCCTTTAAGTCTTAGTCCCTTAGCTTTAAAATTATTTTTGCTGAATAGCTGCATACTTGAGCTGTTTGGTTAGCTGTTACATACCTACATCAACTTTATTACCAGATAATATAAATACAAACTTGCAGTGTTATAAGATAGTACTGCATTTTATTTTTTTCTCTTTTATTGTTTCATTGCATATTGTATTAAAATAGTAGTGCATTTATCTGCTTATTTATTTGTTTCAGTAAAAATTGTGATTGCTCTCTCTGTCTGCAGTTAGTGGGTTTATTCTTCTCACTTCATTGATATTCGTGTTGAAGTCTTAGCCTAGAGGGTTTCTCTTTGCCTTTACATCTTAGTCCATTATCTCTGAAATTATTTTTTGCTGAATAGCTGCATACTTGAGCTGTTGTGTTAGCTGTTACATACCTATATCAACTTTATTACAAGATGAGATAAGTACAAACCTGCAGTGTTATAAGATAGTACTGCATTTTATTTTTTCTGTTTTATTGTTACATTGAATATTGTGTTAAAATAGTACTGCTTTTATCAGCTTATTTATTTGTTGAACTGAAAATTGTTGGGTCTCTCTCTGCAGTTAGTGGGGTTATTCTTCTCCCTTCATTGATATTCAGTGTTGAAGTTTTAGCCTAGAGGGTTTCTCTGTGCCTTTATGTCTTAGTCCTTTATCTCTGAAATTATTTTTGATGAATAGCTGCATACTTGAGCTGTTTGGTTAGCTGTTACATACCTACATCACCCTTATTACAAGCTGAGCTAAGTACAAACCTGCAGTGTTATAAGTTAGTACTGCATTTTATTTTTTCTGTTTTATTTTTTCATTGAATATTGTGTTAAAATACTACTGCATTTATCTGTTTATTTATTTGTTTAACTGAAATTGTGAGCTCTCTCTCTCTTTCTGTCTGCATTTAGTGGGTTTATTCTTCTCACTTCATTGATATTCAGTGTTCAAGTCTTAGCCTAGAGAGATTCGTTTTGCCTTTACATCTTAGTCCCTTATCTCTGAAATTATTTCTGCTGAATAGCAGCATACTTGAGCTGTTGTGTTAGCATTTACATACCTATATCAACTTTATTACAAGCTGAGATAAGTACATACTTGCAGTGTTATAAGATAGTACTGCTTTTTATTTTTTCTGTTTTATTGTTTCAGTGAATATTGTGTTAAAATTAGTATTTCATTTATCTGCTTATTTATTTGTTTCACTGAAAATTGTGAGCTCTCGAACTATCTGCAGTTAGTGGGTTTATTCTTCTCACGTCATTGATATTCGGTGTTGAATCATTAGCCTAGACGGTTTCTCTGTGCCTTTAAGTATTAGTCCCTTATCTATGAAACTATTTCTGCTGAACACCTGCATACTTGAGCTGTTTGGTTAGCTTTTACATACCCACATCAACTTTATTGCATGCTGAGATAAGTACAGACTTACAGTGTTATAAGATAGTACTGCATTTTATTTTTTCTGTTTTATTGTTACATTGAATACTGTGTTAAAATAGTACTGCATTTATCTGCTTATTTATTTGTTGAACTGAAAATTGTTAGCTCTCTCTCTCTGCAGTTAATGGGTTTATTCTTCTCACTTCATTGATATTCGGTGTTGAAGTCTTAGCCTAGTGGGTTTCTCTGTGCCTTTACATCTTAGTCCCTTATCACTGAAATTATTTCTGCCGAATAACTGCATACTTGAGCCGTTTGATTAGCCCTTATATACCTACATCAACTTTATTACAAGCTGAGATAAGTACAAACTTTCAGTGTTATAAGATAGTACTACATTTTTTTTGTTTTATTGTTTCATTAAATATTGCATGACAAATAGTATTGCATTTATCTGCTTATTCATTTGTTTCACTGAAAATTGTGAGCTAACTCTCTGTCTGCAGTTAGTGGGATTGTTCTTCTCACTTTGTTGATATTCGGTACTGGAGTCTTAGCCTAGAGGTTTTCTCTATGGGCAGGATTCACAAAGCCTCTGTGTAAGAGTTACAAGGCTTACACGGAGGCTGTAATTAAACGGTGTGATGTCAGCATGCCATGCATATGCATGAGGGCATGCTGAATCACACCTAAGGTTAACACGGTCCATGTAAGACAGTAGGGGGCGTGTCTGTAGGGCGAGCCCTGCAAATGGACATGCCCCCAGAAGAGTAAATGTCCCGAAAGTAAACCCCCACGACAGAGTCTGTGTAAATGTGAATAAACACAACACAACACATGCCCCCACAGACTATGAACATAAAATGTAAAAATGAACGTGTTATATATTTTTTTATAAGTTTTAAAGATGTTTGCCCGTGAGTGCGCTCGTTTGCGCGGGCGTGCCCATTGCTTAGCCACAGTTAGCAGTCAGTGGAAAAGCATATAAGAACTAAATATGCAAAGTAAGCCAAGAAGCAATAGCGTAGCGGTAGCGATGTCGGCTGAAGAGGAGGCAGTCATGGTTCGAGCCCCCACAACATAAATTTTTATTTTTAGTGAAATAAGCACAAAACAATTCCCTGACATATATGTACATGTATAAAATAATTTTTATGTAAAATGTAATGAAATGGGCCATGTATTGTGAAGAAATGTGTGAAATAAAAAAAGAAGAAATGTCAGAAATGCCCATAGCTGAGCTATACTCTAACAAGCTGAGTTTATCTGCCCGTAGGTGAGCAGTGTTTTAACAGGTGTAAAATGAGTGCCCGTAGGTGAGTAGTGGTTTAACAGGTGTAAAATGAGTGCCCGTAGGTGAGTAGTGGTTTAACAGGTGTAGAAGGAGTGGCCAGGGTTGAGCAGAGTTCCAACATGCTGAAACTGTGTGCCTATAGCTGAGCTGAGTGTAATATGCGTGCTGACAGCCAAACGGCGAGTACGCCAGAGTGCCCCGTTTGTGCGGAGCTGCGCACCGCGCCAACAAGCTAACCGACGAGCAACGTTGAGCAAGCTGTATCAAAATTGCCTTTACACAGACACACCTCCTTGCCTGTGTAGGCAGTCATAAAATATAAAAAGCAATGGCCAGGCTCGAACTCAGGATACCATGCACCATAGTCAAAGTACTGAACCACTAAGCCATGACAGTTGCTCTTAGAAATGCAGTAATAGCATATATATAGGAATGAATGGAAAGAGGAGCATGACAAAGCAGGTTTTGTGAAGCTGATAGAATTCCAAAATGGCCAATCACAGATAGGTGCGGGAAAAACGGCATATATAAGCCCCATAGGTGGGAATACACAGCATAACCGATTGTGTAACCGAGTTGCAGTCAGGATGGCAGGTGTAGGAGAGGGTAGTTGCTTCCGAGCACAGAGGTGGGGCATTGAGGAGTCCAAATATATGGTTTGGCTCCTCGTCCATGATCATGAGGCCCAACTCATGCAGGGCCAGGTCCTGTGGGGAGCATATAGGGCTGAGGCATGGGACCGGTTGGCACATGATCTCACCAGTGCCACAGGAATACAAGGACTGGTAAACAGGTCTGTCACCACCATGCAGACCTGAAGAGACAGAAGCAGGACCAACTGAACCGTTGGATCCAGGAGGCCCGGCAAATGCCCAATGCCCCACTACTGGGTAAGTTACATGTAATTATTTATGTAAGAAATTAACCTAGCTGATATTATGGAGATGTGTATTCCAATATTACTTCATTTATATTACAGCTGCAAGTGTCCGTTCCATGAACCGTCGTGCCTATGCCGATAGGCTGGTGCAGTTGCGCCACCAGTCAGGTCAGTAATTCTCTCCCTGTAACTGTAAAAAAATATAAGTATGACAGCTTGCAAAAGAGTGCAGTGTAGTCACTTATTAATAAAAAGTGCAAGTAACAGTGTAAGAGAGATTTTGCTAGTATTGTTTGATTACAAAAGTGTGATGCAGCCTGTAATCCAAAAATAAAAATGAAACAAGTCTGAAATAAAGATGTTCCACCTGTAATATAATAGTACATAACCTGCAGCAGGCTGAAAAGTACAGCTACAGAAGCTGAGTAAAACACATGTGAGAAATATATCCCTGTTTAAATTCTGAAACATGACACAAGTGAGACTGTTGGAAAGGATTGTTATAACTAAGTAAAACATGTCAATAAAGCCTAGAATTAAGTACCATCCTGAACTGTAAAAATAAAACAAGTGAGAGAGTGTGAGAAAGAGGTATGAATCCACCAATAAAGTAGTAATAACTCTTGAATAAAGTATACTGCAGTCAGTACAGAATGAAATGAATATGACAGGCACAACCAAACAGCAACATGTGTTGAAAAAAGTACTGAAGCTGGAATGTGTGTCCCAAAATCTGGATATGTTGCTCTCAATTTGCAATATGCAGATAGTATGGTTGTCTGAAATACCAAACATCCACAGTTGTCTAGAGCCATATAAAGCAAATGTAGCAGGATGATGTAGCTGAACAGAGCCAGATATGAATGTGTATGAAAAAAATGAAATGTATATTGATGTAGCAGTAACATTCCTATCACCAACATGAATAAGTTGTCACATAGGAAACTGTAGTCAGACCTGTAGTGTGTATATATCTGCAGCTAGTAGAAATGTACAGCATATGTATAGGTATTTGAAGTTGTTAATGAAATATTTCTTCACCCTACCCTATAACCACAAATAATCCATTCCACGTGAAATGGGTATGTGTATTCACAATTAACACCCCTGGACAATTGCCCTGTTGGTTCATACATATTTGCATGTATGTTGATGCATGTGCCCTGTTCATACATCCAAACCTGATGGTCTGTTGCCATCACTCAATCCTGCATGTTGTTGGAATGTGTACTGTTGTTCAAATTATGCATGTGTTATGCTTGCTGTTCAACGGCTTGAATTTATGGGTGTTTGGTTAATGGAAATACTAATGCATGCTGTTACAACTAATTGTGAATGGTATTGCACGTTACTAACCCAAACTGTCACTAAATAATTCAAAACATAGGACGACAGGGAAGGTGGGTTCCAGCGGACCCACCTCTCCCACCTCAGCTGCCGAGTGCACCTGGCAGTAGTGCCCAGGCCGGACCCTCCTCCAGTGGTCCTGTGCCACCTGTGGGTGGAAGCACTGCAGGGGATGGGGCTCATCCCTCCTCTGCAAGCGTGGCCAGAGGAGAACATCCACTCACCCTCTGTAGAGTCCGGACTGTGGTGCGTAGGGAGATCTGGCATGCTGTGCTTGGGCCCCTACGCCAGCTTGAGGCATGGGTGGGACAACACATGGGCATGCCTGCTGCCCGGCCTACACAGCCCCCAGCACAGCCCCATCCTGGGCAGTGAAGGCACAGTGGCAACTGCCCATGGGTGGGGATCTCAGTTCCACTGTTGCCATTTGTGGGCTCATGGGCTTGAGATATCCAAACATCCGTCCCCGTCAATTGTGTAACCCCCCCACATGTGTCATACACCACCCCTGTATGCGTCTTGTTTGTCTTGTCTGTTAACCTCCCCTACCTACCTCCCCAGCTATACCGACTTCCCGTACCTGACATACCACTCTCACCTGAAAAAAAAAAAAAAAAAAAGGGCACTCTGTACCCATAAAAAATTATGCCCCGTACATAGCTGCCCATTTTGCACACATGTCTGCTGGACATGTAAACTGGCAATTACAATTGGTTGTACAACAAATATTATTGTTGTCCTCACACCTCTCTCAGGGGTGGAATGTTTAAAATTTCACACCAAATTACAAACATATGCACAGCTGTTGCTGACGAAGAAATGGGCAGCTGTGGGCCTTTCCTACATCCCTCCTGCAAAACCCGAGCTTGTTTTCCTACTGTCCTACCCTCTTTGTGCCCCCTTTTTCACCACTTTCCTATCTCCCCATTTTCTTTTCTTTAAAAGAAAATAGCATGGGTGTGCGCGAGAGTAAGCACTTTTAAGCAGTAGTAAGTGGGAGTACACTTCTGTGCGCTTAGCTAAGCATGTGTCCGCGAAGCTAAGCGGCAGTGCACATGCGTGACCTCCGCGCAAACCAGTGCTAACCCGCTTACAACTGCTTAAAAGTGCCTTAGTCACTCTGAATGACAAGGCCTGTAGTTTTCTCAGCAGCAAAATAGAATACCTCCCTCAGTCTCGAACCCAGGACCTTGGAAACACTAGTCTGCATGACTTACCACTAAGCCATGACTGCTATACAAGAACATTGTGCTGAAAGAAATATATCATAAAATAGTAGGAATTAATGTAAAGGGAATATAGCAAGTCTAGTACACAAAGCATGTCATGTATATTTACTGTCAAATCTAGTGGATTTGTAAAATAGTACTGTGTGCTGAGAAACAGTCATACTAGTTGGTAGCTACTAGGTAATAATGTCACAGTAGCATCTGGCAAGCCACACACATACGCAGAGCAGGATAAACACTGCCATAGTTGAATAGTTAAGAGATTAGACATAGCAACTGTGACTGAGTTACAGGGATGTCCCTGATGTGAAAACAAATGCCAACTGTGCCCCACTGACACCCTGTCAAATGTACTAACAGTAGGCAGAAAGGTGTAACTACACATGCAATGGTAACTATGAATGACTGAAGGCATGCACCACCTGCACGTCACAAATGGTGTACTAATACATATGCTTGAAATAACCCACAGTCACAACTGCAGAATATCAGAATATGTCATTGGAGTATCCCACTGCTATGTACCATTCCATGAGGCTGATAAAAGATGCACCTGAGAGTATCTGAGGCCTGCTAAGCAGCATGATCAAATACCCTTGTAAGTGTCAAGGCCCACACCATGGCCAGACCACACTGCATGCAGTAACACCCTACCACAACAAACACATAGGGAACTGCTGCCCAAACAGATTTAGCAAGCATTACAAGCTGTGAATGTAAATGGAAAATAGGAAAGCCATAGCAGCACATTACAGGAAAGACACCTAGCAGGCATACAAGGAGTGAATGTAAAGGCCAAATATTGAAGCCATAGCAACAGATTGCAATAGCCACTGCTATATACCACTTACACCACAATTCCCACAGGAAAGCAGACACACCCATATACACAGTATTACTAGTCGTAGGTGTCAGTTTACATACACATAGAGAAGAGGACACTGGAGGAAGGAATACTCAGTTTACAGAACAACATGCATTGCAGTGTCTACAACACAGCCTGAAATATGAGAGACATACCAACCCTTACACTCACAGAACAGTGTCCACAGCAAACCAGCATGGTCCCCACCCTGATAATCTGAAAGGGCTACGCCTACCTAACAGACCTTTTTATAGCACAGTCCTGTAATCACAGTGGGAACTGCAATCACTACACAACAGGCTGCATGCAATTAGTAAATGCTGGCTAACAATTGATGCAGAGGCCATCACATGGACATGTGCAGATACCTACAAAGCATCCTGTACTCCCAGTCCACACATGCAATACTTTCATTGCACCCGCTGGAGGTATAGAGAGAGAGAGAGAGAGAGAGAGAGAGAGAGAGAGAGAAAGAAAGAAAGAAAGAAAGAAAGAAAGAAAGAAAGAAAGAAAGAAAGAAAAAAAAAGAAAGAAAGAAAGAAAGAAAGAAAGAAAGAAAGAAAGAAAGAAAGAAAGAGAAAGAAAAAAAACCTGTAACAACAAAACAAAGAGGCTGACAGCAGGCCAAGTAACTGCAAGCCTACGCAAACAGCTGCAACAAACACAGGTAATGTAAAGTACTACTATAATAGTCTACATACTGTGAACCCTCCAGATGTGTTATTGGTCTGTATCTATGTATATGAAGATGTGCATAGGGCCGGGGACATACTGCAACTGTCACTGAAGGCTCTACATACATAGGTATGTGAAGGTAGCTATGTGCACATAGCAATGTAGGTTGTAGTGCAATGTACAAGTAGGTTGTACAGTAATGGATGTTCAGCAGTACGTTACTGTGTGTATACATATGTGGAACTAAAAAGGAGTATATATATATATAAATATATATATATATATATATATATATATATATATATATATATATATATATATCTAACATGTGTATACGTATTACCAAAATACTTCCAGGGAACTCCAACTCAGAAAATACACATAAAACAAGATAAGTTCCCCAGAATGAAAAGTCACGATCCACGTAGTGCAAACTGTTTATTGTAGTAAAAAACAAATACCGTTGAGTGCTTTCATCTACCAAATGTAGATTTCATCAGAACAATTAAACAACACTATATTCATACTTTAAATACTTAAAAAAACGCCAAAATATTACCATCTGATCTATTACTGAACAATTAATATTTAAAAGCATACTAGTTTATATACCATCCACTTTAAAAATACAGCGTAGTATGTAACTATTATATACAAATTCCCTACATGATGACTTTATAAAAAAATATAAAATAAGTATATATATATAACAAAATATCTATATAAAGTACTTCATGTAACATATTTAACCATAAATGTTTGCATTAATGTGCCTACTTTCATAAAAAAATAAAAAATGACAACAACTTAAACTCCCATGTGCATATTACTAGTATATAAAAATTGAACATACCTACTAGTACATGTGGTAAAATCCAAGTTCATATATTTAGATGTTACACTGACATTATGTGTACATATGATATGTACATATCCATCAAAAATATATATATATACATAAACACTTCCCCTTGACTATTTTATGCCTGTTGTGTACCTATTTCATACCTTTAGTAAAGGTTTAGTTGGAATATGTTCATTAATACCTTGGTAATTAGCTGCATTAAGCCTAATTTGCCACCTAATCTCTCTTTCCCCCAATATGGCCTTGATATTACCCCCCCTAGGATTACTACTGACAACATCCAATATAGCAAATTTGAATGTATCACAGCCAGGGCTGTTTTCTATATGTCTAAACAATGCATTGTTTTTGTCTTTCTTCTTTATGCAATACAAATGGTCGTAGATCCTATTACGTAGCCTTCTATCCGTCTTTCCAACATAGAAACTGGGACAAGAGGTACACTTCCCTATATATACAACGTGCTGTGACTGACAATTTCCTCTTCTCAATATTATGGTGTTTTTTAGGCTATTCTCCAGAGTAATCTTGTCTTCTACTAATATATGCTGACATTGATTACAATGTCCACATTGTCTGGTCCCTGTTAACCTCTTCTTCCCACAGTTGTTACAATGGTTAGTTTTCATTTCTATTATACTCTTCAGATTCTTCCCAGTTTTATACACAAAACTAGGTCTGTCCCCAATCTTTTCACTAATCCCCTCATCACTGGTCAATATATTCCAGTTGGAACCCAATATATCTCTAACCTCCCCCACATGCTGTCCATATTCTAATATACAGGCTTTTTGATACCCCCTATTGGCAGAGACACCCTGTCTCCCACTACTTTTGTTGAATTCCTTACCCAATAAGGGTGGGTACCTGTTCCCCCATCCATGAATAACATATAGAGTGACATCTCTAACCAATGACTCAGGGTAACCCCTATGTCTAAATAAGTTCCCAATATATTCAATTTCCTTCACCATATCATCCCTTCTAGACGTCATCCTAGCAGCCCTTATACATTGACCTTTTATTATACTTTTTTTCTGTGCATAGGGATGATTACTAGAAAATTCCAAGTACGCATTACAAAAAGTTTCCTTTCTGTAAATTTTAGACTGAAATGCATCACCATCAGTGAAAATGAAGGTGTCCAAGTAGTTTATTCCCATCCTACTACTATTATAAGTGAACTCCAAATATTGTGTACTTCCATTAATATATTGTATAAATCTGTCCAACTTTTCCACACCTCCTTTCCATAATACAAACAGATCATCTAGGAACCTCACATAACATCCTATGTACTCCATCCAAGGGGAATGTAATATGTATTGTTCCTCCCAATCCAACAATACCAATTAGCATATATGGGGCACAAGTCACTCCCATAGCTACACCAGATATCTGTTTGTAATACTCTCCTTCAAAGTATATGTAATTATTCTCTAGTACTATATTCATGAATTCAGATAGGAGTTCCACTTGTTCCTTGTCCAATAAACTATATTTATTCAAACTACTTGTAAATCTAATCATTCCATCTTCACGAGGTATACATGTAAATAATTATTTTACATCTATGGTGACGAAAATCAAATTCTCCTCCCATAATTCATTCTTGAACATACCCAGAAATTCCCAAGAATCTTTAACTAAATGTGGGACCCTAGTGTATATATGCTTGGAACATTGATCTATAACTTTCCCAAATGGAAATGTTTTACTTCGACTTCCTGAAATAATAGGTCTAAAAGGGGGGTCATTAACATTCTTATGTACCTTGGGTATCCCAACTATAGTGGCCAATGTAGGATGTTCAACTTTCAAAAATCCATATAGATTACTGTCAAGTCTTTCATCTAATAAGAATTCCTCCAGGTATAAATCAATCCTCCTGTGTGCTATATTTATTTGGTTAATGGAAGATACTTCATATTGTTCAGACATGTGTAAAATATCAAAAATTTTTTGTATATACTCATCCATATTTATATAACACCACACCACCCCCCTTATCTGGTGTCATAATTCTAATATTATTAGATTCACAGATAGTCCTAAGTACCTTGTCATTTGCAAAACTCCAATTACTGTAATGAATATTTTTCTGTACCTTATTATATAATTCGTATATTTTGTTGGTCACTACTTTTTCAAACGTACTTAATGTACTATGCATGGGTGGGGTAAATGTACTTTTTTTCTTTAATACTTTATTGTCAGAGTCTTCATGGCCAATACCCTGGAAAAACACCCCCAAGTTTAACTTCCTCATATATAACTTGAACTCAACAAGTGTGTCCACCATGTCAAATTTCCTTTTGGGAATATATTTCATTCCCTTGGAGAACAAAGAAAAATATTCTTTCTCAATGGGGTATTGTGTATAATTGTATATTTTATAATCCCCTAAACTGTGTGTGACACCATCTATGTTAATAGAAGCACAACTTACCTCCCCTACTCTCTGTGCTCCCAACGAGGGGATGTCTCACCTTCTCCCATTCTCTCCTTTCCTGATTCTCCCATCTGCGGTTCCCCTGGACCAGTACCTCTCCATCTAAAAAATCATTCTCACTAATGTTCCTACTACGGTATTCCCTTCTAGTTTCCACTTTGTTGTATCTTCCTCTGTTGAATCCATAACTATTGTTCACATAGGTATTGTTATCCCTATTCCATTTATATGCTGTGTTATTCTGGTATTGCCTCATATCCCTTAAGAATTTATTACATTTCCTATCAAACATTTTTTTACAATTACTATCAGCATACTGATATTGTTTGACATACAGTCGCTCCCACTGTGGGTATAATAAATCTTGTGAAATAGATGTATTAAGTTCTTCAACATCTTTCAACAACATACTAATTCTACTATCATTACATGTAATTATGAATTCCATAAATTGGATTCCAAACCTATCAAACATTTTGTTACAGGCCCGCATGTTAGTATCATTTAAATCAATTCCTAATGGCTGCTTAAAAAAACGTAAACCCAAAGGTACAATTCCACTATCAATACATTTGCGTAGATATAAATTATCCATCTGTAGTGCTTTAATATTGTTAAGCATTTTACCAAAACTAAATATCATATCTTTCATAGAACCACATTCCATTTGTACTTTAGGTCTTTCCATATTATTTCCAACATTGCTAAAATCATATGGCAATTCCATAAACTTGTCCATATTTTGTATTCTTAAAAAATTATTAGTCTTATTACCATTGTCCAACACAGTTTGTCCACCAAACAGTCCCTTAGTGTTCTCCGTTGTTTCCTTAGAACCAGTGTTCGTAGAATAAGTCCTGGTGGGAATAGTCCGTTTGGGTTTGGCCCCCGATAATAAATAAACGTCCTCCGAAACGCCTCCTGAGATGTTCGATAAATTAAATATGCCAGTCTTGTTGTTCTGAATAGCGTTCCTATAAGAAGAACCGTTTTTGGACGAAGATTGAACCATCCTAGTACCTTGTCCGTCCGGTATATCGTCTGAGCCTCTACTTCCTCTACTTCCTGCGTTGGTGCTCGGTGAAGCTGTCCCATCCGGTACAATGCTAGCGACTGGCAGTGCCATCAGTTCCAACAGTCGGGTAATCTCCCCTTGGAGAATTACCAATTCTGAATGTATTTTGTCCACCTCGTCCCTCCAAACAGGTGAAAACGTAGTGGAAATGTCCCCCATGGAATCCATGACATAAACACAATTACCAAAAATACTTCCAGGGAACTCCAACTCAGAAAATACACATAAAACAAGCTTAGTTCCCCAGAATGAAAAGTCACGATCCACGTAGTGCAAACTGTTTATTGTAGTAAAAAACTATTATTTTAGACCTATTATTTCAGGAAGTCGAAGTAAAACATTTCCATTTGGGAAAGTTATAGATCAATGTTCCAAGCATATGTACACTAGGGTCCCACATTTAGTTAAAGATTCTTGGGAATTTCTGGGTATGTTCAAGAATGAATTATGGGAGGAGAATTTGATTTTCGTCACCATAGATGTAAAAGAATTATTTACATGTATACCTCGTGAAGATGGAATGATTAGATTTACAAGTAGTTTGAATAAATATAGTTTATTGGACAAGGAACAAGTGGAACTCCTATCTGAATTCATGAATATAGTACTAGAGAATAATTACATATACTTTGAAGGAGAGTATTACAAACAGATATCTGGTGTAGCTATGGGGGCGGCTTGTGCCCCCATATATGCTAATTTGGTATTGTTGGATTGGGAGGAACAATACATATTACATTCCCCTTGGATGGAGTACATAGGATGTTATGTGAGGTTCCTAGATGATCTGTTTGTATTATGGAAAGGAGGTGTGGAAAAGTTGGACAGATTTATACAATATATTAATGGAAGTACACAATATTTGGAGTTCACTTATAATAGTAGTAGGATGGGAATAAACTACTTGGACACCTTCATTTTCACTGATGGTGATGCATTTCAGTCTAAAATTTACAGAAAGGAAACTTTTTGTAATGCGTACTTGGAATTTTCTAGTAATCATCCCTATGCACAGAAAAAAAGTATAATAAAAGGTCAATGTATAAGGGCTGCTAGGATGACATCTAGAAGGGATGATATGGTGAAGGAAATTGAATATATTGGGAACTTATTTAGACATAGGGGTTACCCTGAGTCATTGGTTAGAGATGTCACTCTATATGTTATTCATGGATGGGGGAACAGGTACCCACCCTTATTGGGTAAGGAATTCAACAAAAGTAGTGGGAGACAGGGTGTCTCTGCCAATAGGGGATATCAAAAAGCCTGTATATTAGAATATGGACAGCATGTGGGGGAGGTTAGAGATATATTGGGTTCCAACTGGAATATATTGACCAGTGACGAGGGGATTAGTGAAAAGATTGGGGACAGACTTAGTTTTGTGTATAAAACTGGGAAGAATCTGAAGAGTATAATAAAAATGAAAACTAACCATTGTAACAACTGTGGGAAGAAGAGGTTAACAGGGACCAGACAATGTGGACATTGTAATCAATGTCAGCATATATTATTAGAGGACAAGATTACCCTGGAGAATAGCCTAAAAAACACCATAATATTGAGAAGAGGAAATTGTCAGTCACAGCACGTTGTATATATAGGGAAGTGTACCTCTTGTCCCAGTTTCTATGTTGGAAAGACGGATAGAAGGCTACGTAATAGGATCTACGACCATTTGTATTGCATAAAGAAGAAAGACAAAAACAATGCATTGTTTAGACATATAGAAAACAGCCCTGGCTGTGATACATTCAAATTTGCTATATTGGATGTGGTCAGTAGTAATCCTAGGGGGGGGGGGGTAATATCAAGGCCATATTGGGGGAAAGAGAGATTAGGTGGCAAATTAGGCTAAATGCAGCTAATTACCCAGGTATTAATGAACATATTCCAACTAAACCTTTACTAAAGGTATGAAATAGGTACACAACAGGCATAAAATAGTCAAGGGGAAGTGTTTATGTATATATATATATTTTTTGATGGATATGTACATATCATATGTACACATAATGTCAGTGTAACATCTAAATATATGAACTTGGATTTTACCATATGTACTAGTAGGTATGTTCAATTTTTATATACTAGTAATATGCACATGGGAGTTTAAGTTGTTGTCATTTTTTATTTTTTTTATGAAAGTAGGCACATTAATGCAAACATTTATGGTTAAATATGTTACATGAAGTACTTTATATAGATATTTTGTTATATATATATATATATTTATTTTATATTTTTTTATAAAGTCATCATGTAGGGAATTTGTATATAATACTTACATACTACGCTGTATTTTTAAAGTGGATGGTATATAAACTAGTATGCTTTTAAATATTAATTGTTCAGTAATTGATCAGATGGTAATATTTTGGCGTTTTTTTACGTATTTAAAGTGTGAATATAGTGTTGTTTAATTGTTCTGATGAAATCTACATTTGGTAGATGAAAGCGCTCAACGGTATTTGTTTTTTACTACAATAAACAGTTTGCACTACGTGGATCGTGACTTTTCATTCTGGGGAACTAATCTTGTTTTATGTGTAGACGTATGTATATCGAGATATGTATGTATATATATATATATATATATATATATATATATATATATATATATTTATATATATATATATATATATATATATATATATATATATATATATATATATATATGTATATATAATATGCATATGTGTATACATAGATAGAGAGGGATGTAGAAATACATAGACATATATAGTTTCACAGTGTCATAGTTTAGTACTAGGCTATCTGCAGACAGTGTATAGAATAGATTTATAAAATTGTGCCTCTGTATAGTAGTGACACAGTGAAGACCCCTGGTGTAAACCTATGATCTCCCATCCTCTCGTCAAGAATTCACATGAAGAGTGTCAGTGAGGATCTCTGCCTAACATGAACTGGGATCCTGTTCCACAGTATGGGAAGCCTCTTAGTGATGGATCTGTCCCTACAGTATGTCCTATTCATATGTGTGCTGAGGTTTAAATCTGTAGCTGTTGTGGTTCTGATGGATTTGGATTGTATGAGGTGGAACATGTCCATCAATACCTGATTGGACATGGCCTTGTACATCAGGCACAGATCACCCCTAAGTAGGCAGTATGCTATGGAATAGAGCATGAGTTACTTTAGTCTGGCAGCATATTAAAGTTGTTGGAGACCCTTGATCCTCCTGGTGATGTACTTATGGGGTCCCCCTAGCTGTTGCAAGTGCCAGGTGAGGTACATACCAAATGGGGCATAGTACACAGTCGTGGGCCTGATAAGGGAGGAGTATAGGGGTACAATGACCCCTTTTGATCTGGATGTGAATCCCTTCATGATAAGGTGGGCAAGGTAGGAAGTCTATCCAACTACTTTGGCAACGTGGATGTCAAATGAGAGGTCAGTATAGATCAGTGTCACCAGGTCTCCGATTACTTTGTCTGTACTCAGTGGGTTACTGTCTATGTGATAATATGTGGGTACCTTGTCCGTCCGAAAGGGTATGACTATACATTACGTGGCATGCAGTTTAAGGCCATGACTCCGGCACCAGTTGTCGGTGTCCGTGAGGCCTTTCAGTAGGATGTATGTGTCAGCTGGTGTATCGACTATGGCGCCTAGTATGCAGTCATCTTTGAACATTGTCAGCCACTACCCTCCCATGTCTGCTTCCACATCTGAGAATTATATGCCGAACATGAGCGGTCTCAGGACAGAGCCCTGTGGGACACCACTTGTGACTGGCTCTGAGTCTGACATGGCACCAGTGAGTTTGACTGTAGGGTTTCTATCCGTTAGCCGGTTTGCAACCCATCTTCTGACATATGGATTTACATTTCAGCTGTTGATCATGTCTATGATGCCAGAGTGCGGTATTGTGTCGAAAGCCGTAGGCAAGTCCAGGTAGGCTGTATGGACCACTGTACCCTCTTCAATGGCTCTAGTGACTAATTTGAAAAGGTCAACCAGGTTCATAAGGCAGGATCTGCCCTCTACAAATCCAAACTGGGTGGGATCAAGTGTCTAAGTCCCCAATGTCTCTGTGTATGAGTTCCATAATGATCCTTTCCATAGCGTTGCAGACCAGGCTGGTTAAGCTTATGGGGCGGTAGTTACCAGGGTCTGTAGAGGTGCCTCCTTTGTGGAGTGGCACTACTGTTGCTGTATGCCAGTGTCCAGGTACATATGCTGTAGTAAGGCTATGGTTGAATAGCATTTAATGTGCGTGTGTAGCTCCTCTTGGAGTTCACGTAGCATGCAACCTGCAATACCGTCGGGTCCCATTGATGCTGTGTTTACAGCTTTGCTGAGGGTGGTTCCCAGCTGGACATCTGAGATGACAGGGAGGTTACAGTCAGCTGGGATAAGTAATTCCTCATGTGTGGGTGAGGAGGGGAGAAATCTGCACTGAACCTGTCTGCCAGAATGTTGGCATTATCTGTGTGTTCAGTGTAGCTTTTGTCACTGTGAACTAACTTTGAACATATCTGAGGGTTCCCACCCAGGTGTGTAACATAGCAGAAGAAGGCCTTGTGGTTATCTGTAGTATCCATAGCGATGTCCCTCTCATTGTTGGCCTTGCATGTTTGTACGACAAAACATATCTTTCTACTAGTGCTGATCAGAGATGCCTTAGCTCTATGGAATTCTGCTCTGCCGTGCAGTAGCTACCTTCTGTTGTTATACAATTTGTTCAATGCTGGGGTCCACCAGACAGGATGCCTGCCCTTGGTGGAGAGGGTCTTGGTTTTATTTGGGATTGCATGATCCATGCATTCTTGGAGATGTCCATAGAAAGCATATATGAAGGTGTCTGCATTGTGGGATGTGGTTTCCACTGGCCCAGTGGGCATAAAGGATACCAACTCAGTTATAAGAAGTGTAAAGTTGGCATGTGAGAGGTTTCCCACTGTAGTCTTTTGTGTTGTGGGGAAGGTGGGATATGTATATCCAGGGGGATTAGTCTGTGGTCAGATGTGACTAGTGAGGGGTATACTTCCGGTGTGTAGCACATTGTCCCCATGTTTGTGATGATCAGGTCTAGTATATTATCTCCCCTTGTGGGAGAGGTGACTAGCTGTTCCATTGCATTTGACTTAGTGAATTCCGGGAACCTTTGGGCTAGGGTGTTTGGGGTAGAATAATGCTCCCAGTGTATGTTAGGGTAGTTGAAGTCTCCCAATATGATGGTGTGTGGTGGGACATTCATATCCTCCAATGTGTTCAGGAAAGCTGACTGTGGTTCCTGAGATTGGGAGGGTGGTCTGTAACATGCTACCAGTTGTATAGCAGGTTTGCCTACGGTTATCTGCACCTGGATGGTCTGTGATGCTTCATGTGTTGCCACTAACCTGGAGGTGTGGGTGTCCTTCATGAATATGGACACACCCCCTCCCTTTTTGTTTTGTCCCGAGTCCTGGGGCCAAAAAGCATGATACGGGGTATAGCCTGGTACTACTGGTGTGCTCTCAGGAGCCTTGAACCAGGTTCTCACTTACTGCACAGACATCGAGATTGGTAGAATATGTACGTACAGATATATGTAATACACACATACATATATAGATATATGTAGATACATATACATATACAGATAGATCTGACTGACAACAGATATGTCTGTATATGACTATCCTCTCTCTCTGTCCCACCCCCTCTCACTCTCACTCTCCCTCTGTCTCTCTCTCACTCTCTCCCCTCTCTCCCCACATCTATATGTATATATCTACATCTATATATACATATTATATACATATATACAAACATATATATATATATATATATATATATATATATATATATATACAGATATGAATATATCAATATATATATATATATATATATATATATATATATATATATATATATATATACACACACTGTGTGAGGCACATGTATGCAGATGTCTTGCAACAGGTGCCTGGTGTCAAAGGCATGGAGTGAACACCAGTGTGGATACTGGAGTACCATACCCCATTCAAAAACACTGACACCAGTAACCACCACACATGTGCATGCCTGCCCACCACTGCATGTGTCAGGGGGGAACAGGGGCAACAAGTGTACAATAGGCTCCCCATTGATATACACAGTGGCACACTAGTCCTGTAATACCTGTAAATGGAATGTGTCAGCGGACATGGTGTGTCAGCTATGGACATGTAGGTCACTGTACCCCTCCACACCCCACAATGTCCTACACGGTATGTACCTCCCATGACAGCTACAGATATGGAGAAGGACACAGACATATGCAAGTAACTGTGTCAATGCACTCAAACACAATACCTATGTAGAGTGACTGACAAGACCACAGAGCGCACACAAACAACCTACATAGAGGTTACCACTGCTGGATATACATAGTTCGGTCACACCCATGACAGTTGTCTAACAACCATGGTAACACCTCCAACATCCACAACACAAATTACCTATGTCTGTCGTCCTTGTCACTGCAGTATAGAGCACATGGTGGAGGTACAGGACCCTACCCACAGATACGACATACCCTGTAGTAGACCACACAGAATTAAGAAGCAAGGCTCCCCATGAGTAGATGTCAGACATACCCCTGCTGAATGTTATGCAGATAGGTAATATGCCATATGAGTCACCCTGTGTAACTGTTTGTAAGGAGCAGGTACGATCTTAACACATGTGTCACAAGGGCAGGGTAGCATAACAGTATGCTACTGTAGTCCCAGGGCCAAAAGCACACTACCTACCTAAGACACAATGCACACCCATGAACACATTGCAAACTAAATATGTGAGGTGGAATGAGTGTGCCAGTGACTGGGTGCATGTTGTGTACTGGTGTGATTGCTCACCATGACTGTCTGTCATGGTAGTGTGTGTCCTTGGTGTGAGGCCAGAGACAGGTGTGTGAGGTATTGCAATCAACACATACTACATTGCCATATGTTGTGCTGTGTTACCCTGTATGTCACTGTGGTGTAGGTAGGGTTATGGCAAGTAAGAGTAGTGTGCATTACCAGTGAAATATGTAACGTGCATTGTGTGCAGTGCATGGGCTGATAAAGTTCCCCATACAGTACCTTGATACAAACCCCCAGTGTGAGGTTGTGTATTGTACCTGAAACAGTGTGTTGACTGCTGCAGTATACTAGCTTGTCGTATGGAGTGTGCCAGGTACTGTTGCACAGTTGTCGGTTGAGCACTGATATCTGGTCATTTACATGTGTATCCCCCAATAGACAGACAGATGCTATATATGGTGGTAAAGTTATATCACTGCAGTCGAGTATTATGTGTATTATGTGTGCCATAGTTTGCTGACAGATATTGCTGACATACTTTTCTTCTCCTTTTCAGGGCTATGGTTCACCAGCGGAACCCTGTCTACTCCGCTGCAGAGGAGGAAGAGATACACCAGAGCCTGGTGTGGGATTTCGCTGTACTCTTTTCCCGCACCAGCCAGAACCAGCAGGAGAGGGCTGCACTGTGCAAGACCTTGTCCGTCGGGTAAATGACATAGGCACACATAACCAGACATATGAGCAGGTACGCCATCACTGCAGTGATTTAATTAGAAATGTCTGTCAGCATGCGTCAGATATCCACAGGCAGCAGCTTGCCACAGGTGGTGGGGTGTCTAGACATCCCCCCTCACCAGACTGGAGGGACTACTCCTAAGTGTTGTGGCTACAGCCCAACAGCAACAGCAGCAGCATACATGTGTAATGATGGAGGCTGGAGCCACACAGCAGCAGGACACGAAGAGTGCAGGTAACATTCCATGTGTATAGTTGACCATTCTGTACACTGTTAGGTTATGCATGTGTGAGGTGTGTCCTCGTTTTGTAGCTGTAATCTTGGTAATTAATGTGCAAGAGTGATATCCTCAATATCAGCAGTACACTTGTGGAAGCTAACTGTTGCACTACTGAACTGTATCATGCCCACAGTATCAATGGCACAGTTGTGCCCACTGACAATAAATGTCTCTTTTCTACAGGTCCCTCTGGTGTAACAGCAAGGCAGCCTATCCATGCTGGTGAGTGTCTAATACCATTACCTTCAATACTCTTGATACTAATAGTAATAATAGGCTGAAGCAGTAGTGCTATGTGTTTGATTGCAGGTGTGTTTGTGTCTGTGGGTTGATATCTCATATACTGAGGTGTGTGCATATGTGCATGTGTGCATGTGTGCATGTGCCCATGTGTGCATGTGTGCATGTGCCCATGTGTGCATGTGTGCATGTGTGCATGTGCCCATGTGTGCATGTGCGCATGTGTGCATGTGTGCATGTGCGCATGTGTGTATCAGTGGTGACATTGTGTACACATTGTAAACTGTGTTTCCTGTCTTACTCCCACAGGTTCTGGTGCTGCTCTGGTGTTGTGCAGCAGGGAACCTGAATCAGCTGCTGTGGATAATGATAATGATGATACCTGTGTAATGGCACAGGTACGTGTGCCAGGGTCCGTCATTGGTCAGCCAATTGACACTACACAGCTGTCAACCCCATCAATGCGCACAGTCATCCTGCCAATACATCCTTTGTCACCAATGTCCCTAGGTGATGGACAGGATACAGTGGGCATTGACCAGGGTATTGTGGTATCGGTGGCACATGCATCCCCACACAGCAGCCATGGCCAGGGTCCTGACATGGTATCACACAGGCAGACGTCCAGGGGTTCTCGTGGGAGCATCCGTGGGCATACCACCCCTGTCAGACATGCCCACAGAGGTCTTTCAACCTCAGCTATGTTTCTGGCTGTAATGCAGGCACAGTCACGTATGGAACGGTACTCCAGACAGGGTCTGAGGGAGCTGAGAGCATGTTGCACAGCCATGAGTGACAGTATGCGTGATGTTGCGGCTGCCATCCGTAACTTCACCGAGGTCATTGACAGATGTTGGGGGGACACATTAGATCTGTTCTACAACTACATGTCCATGAGCCAGGGAAATGGTGGATGGTTGAGGCGTCGACATGGCCGTATGCCAGCAACAGCAGCAGCTGGCAGCCATCATGGACGACAACAGGCCCGCGGCCGCTCACATAGTGCCAGCAGCAGCCCCAGCAATGCTGGGTCAGTGCTGTCATCAGACCGCCCCAGGAGACCATGTGCACGAGGCGCTGGACAGTCCCAACAGGGACCTGTCTCCAGTCACCAACCACCTGCTTCTGATGAGTACCCAGTATGGCTTAGTACCTGATATGGTCCGTAGCACCCCTGCCAGGCACAGGTATCATGTCCGTGACCACAGACAGTGATCTGTATGACCTGGCAGGTACAGTCTGTGGCTGTCCACAAACACCTGTATATGGCAGCCATGAGGTGGGACTGTGTGCATTCATACACACATGCAAAGTGATAACACCTAGGGCTAATGCATACATGCACACACTGCATCAACATTGCCCCATCTTGTACTGCTGTCCCTCACCAACACACACACATAGACATGTCAATTGGTTATATCAGTGGCAGACTCAGGCATACCAGGTACACACCCTGTGCATATGATGAAGCTGTGCCACCTCCTGCAATCTGTAAAATCGGTGCAGGAACAGGTTAACATGGTGCTGATGCACAGGGTGACTATATAGACGTGTTGTAATAGTATGATGTTGACAACAGTACAGTGTAATGATATCATTGTGGGTATATAACAGCTTGCCTGATGCAGTTACAGTATGAATGTCATTGTATTGTTTTGTACACCCATAGTAATTACCACAGTGTTCTGTCTGCACATCTTTGCATACTGGTGGTGAGGCTGTCAAGGGATGGCCACCTACATAGGTAGCACAGGGGATACAACAATGTACATATTGATACTCAATGATGGTCATGTCAACTGCGAGTTACATGCTGTCCACACATGACTCTGCAATGCGGATGTTTCAGGATGTTGATATCTGTGCAGTACTACACAACAGGTTCAAGGCTCACAAGAGCACACTAGCACTACAAGGTTACACCTCATACCATGCATGACAGCACCAAAACACAGAACTAACTATGACAGGAGGGAGAGTGTCCATACTTGTCAAGGATACTGTGGTGCCAGGACAGGTAGCATACATCATACTAAGTCTGGAACTGCTGAGTGAGGGCTCAGTGTCTGTTATTTGACATGTGTATTATTACAGGTATGAGCACTTGGGTATCAGGCCAGTTATTCAACATTACGAAGGTACGTGGTCTATACACTTGTGTGGGGTGCGGCTGGACCCAGCCCGTCTGACCTGTGAATGTCTGGGTACTGGCTTATAGTGCCTGCATATATGCACTGTTACCTACTGGAAGTCGTACACCTTGTTTGTTGTAGCATAGTCTACATACAGGCCTGCTGACTGTAGCTTTGTTTGTATGCATGTTTGTCGGTTATGTTCCTGAAACACTGATTCCACCTGCAGTGCAGATTTACAGTGCCTCTGTGGATCCCTAGTGACATCTGTATTGCTTACTGTACTGATGTCCATGTCTCACTTGACAGAACGGCACTGTTTGTCCTGTTTGCATGTAGCTTGCCCGTAACACATTGCATATGACTTACCTCGCATTTGCTCAAGACAGCATTCATATATGCCAGCACTAACAAATCAGGAGCACTACACCCTCACATAGTCACCTTGAGTACCTTGTTCCCCACTGGCCCTATGTGTCGTTACTTAGTATGGGAGTCACAATGCTACGGTAGCATGTGCAAAGGTCACCTGTCGATCTACTCTCAGGTCCAGTTGGTGAATCTGTGAGTCATGTGGCAATGTTACAGCTGCCTCATGTACACAGACAACCCTCTCCCCTTCCCATACATGTACAACACATGTGAGAGATGCAACCACATAGCCAATCTGGGGGCTAAGCTCTGTTAACTCAGCACTGGCATTCCCTGTCAGGTGGAGTGGGATACTACAGTGAATACAGTACCAGTCTCCCATAGACCTGCCATGACCGCAATCCAAACACAGAAACACACAGGTACATTATTGGACTCTCAGAATAGCATCCTGCCTGAGCAGCTGACACCTGCAAAGCAGACACACAAGCAAACGTTAAGCCAGAGCAGAGCACGTGCAACACATAGCTCACAAAACCTGTGTGCCACATAGTCACAGGCCATACGGCTTGACAACACACCTGCTACAGTTATATGAGGTACCTCTATCGTCAGGTACACTGAGGTCCTGCTCACCAGGCTGAACAAGGTGATGCTCACGCTGAGCTGCCCGTCAGGCACTATGATCCACCACATAACACAAGCATACCGGTCACTCCAAGGCATGTAGAAGTATGACTCAGTCATTGTCTGTGCCAGTGTGTATGACCTCTGACGCACCTCCCTGGACTACATGTTAGGGGACATAGAGGGGCTCTCTGAGCTTGTGGCACAGGCTGGTATGACCCTGGCCTTGAGTAGCATCTCACCCTCACCAAGAATGCTGCCACAATATGTAGACAGGATCATCAGTTTCTGCAATTAACGTATGTTTCATTGACATTCAAAGGGGATCCAATGCCTGTCAGTGTGGGATTACATGCTGGACAAGCCACATTGCTTTGCTTGGGACAGCTTGCACCTGTCACCCATGGGCCGTTGTATATTGGCAGAGGCTGTTGCTACACACATAGTGCCTTTGTATGCAAGGCTGACATTACATAGCCACCTACACAGGTATCACACGGGATAGGACACTAATAGAAATGCTACTCAACAGCAGCAGTGTAAACCTCAAGATTCATGCAGTGGAAACTGTCCTTAGCATGGGGTACAGCAATATCCGTGCAGTAACAGACTCCTGGTACAAGGCTCCCAGGTGCACACCATCAGTGCCAGGTCATTCCTGATACCATGCTTGTCATCCCCTACACATGCACCAAACCAGAACAGGGGGGATGTATCCAAAGGCACCTCAGATACACACACCCCCAGGTTGGTGGCACTGCACAAAGCATCAGAGCCTATCCATGTGCAACTAACAGTGGGTTAGACTGCCTTCAGGTTCATAGCCTGGCACACACCACACTCCCATACCCAGGAAACCCATTTGGCCTTCCTGACAACACTGGGAATATGACGGTCTCTACACACACCATTATATGGTTGTACTGTGACTACCCAAACATACAGTGTGAGCATTACTCTAGCTCCAAGACCCTATCTGAAGGGTTCTTATCATTCATTCCCTGCATTGCTATGGAACAACTTGTTACCACTCCCACAAGAGGTGTCAACATGCTGCACCTGTTCATCACCAACATGTGGACTATATGCTCCAGACCAGTCATGTATCCCTCGCTGGTGGGATGACACCATCTACAACCCACACTGTCTAGTCACATAGCACATGCAGCCCCTGCACAGAACACCACAGTCATACAGTTGTCTGATGCATATTCCATGTATTCACATGAGGCAGGTTTCAGACATGGGAACTATTGTAGTTCACAGGTACATATGTGTAGGTAGCACACACATACATCATGTGTGCATTGACATTATTGATACAATGTATGTTGTGCAATATTGGGAACAACACCCCACACACATGGACAAACTGTGTGACAAAAATACACATGGCGTTTGTAGGATACAAACCCCTACCTAACTATGTTAGATCACTTGTGAAAAACGCAGTAGCAGAGCACGCTATTTGCATTACTGGGAGAATTGCTTTCTCCTGCTGTACTTATAGGGTGCTGACATCATCGGTGTTTAGACAGTGGAATATGCAGCATGTGTTGTGTAGTAATAGTTGCCAAAACAGATATTTTGTTTACACATGGAATTGCACACACTACTCCCCCACACACATTCACACACACACTGTACACTTGCAGGATTCAAACCCCTACCTAACTATGTTATGACACTTCTGAGAGACGCAGTAGCAGAGCACGCTATTTGCATTACTGGGAGGATTGCTTTCTCCTGCTGTACTTAAAGGGTGCTGACATCATCAGTGTTTAGACAGTGGAATATGCAGCATGTGTTGTGTAGAAATAGTTGCCAAAAGGGACATTTCTCTTACACATGGAATTGCACACACTACTCCCCCACACACTGTGCACTTGCAGGATTCAAACCCCTACCTAACTATGTTATGACACTTGTGAGAGACGCAGTAGCAGAGCGCGCTATTTGCATTACTGGGAGGATTGCTTTCTCCTGCTGTACTTATAGGGTGCTGACATCATCAGTGTTTAGACAGTGGAATATGCAGCATGTGTTGTGTAGTAATAGTTGCCAAAAGGGACATTTCTCTTACACATGGAATTGCACACACTACTCCCCCACACACACTGAGCACTTGCAGGATTCAAACCCCTACCTAACTATGTTATGACACTTGTTAGAGACACAGTAGTGGAGCGCGCTGTTCACATTATTGGGTATAATTTCTGCTCCTGACATATGTATAGTGTGCTGACATCATTATGGATGAAGAGGTATGTACATCTGTTACTATCCATCAGTACAGGGGAGAGCATATCTATGCATTAACTTTGCACAGGCACAGTGGCCTACTGTACTGTGGAGGCAGATGCCAAATACACTGTGGATAGCCTTCTGTATTCCCTAGGGACAACAGTCTAGTATTGCAGTCTACGGCCATATGTTTACCTGTCAGATGCAAGTATCTGTTGCTCATATATTGTTTGTGGGTCTTTATTGCCATAGCCTTCCCTATCTCTATAAACAACGTGTGTACTGTGGGAGATGTTTGCATATGAGTGGGATCCAGTACTTTACTTATGTCTCTGTTGTAACTTCACTGTGTGCACTGGGCAGATGTCTGTATTGTGGGAGGTTCCTGTGTTAACACATAGAAATGCCAGATATGTGTGCAACTGCTGAACTGTGACATGGCCTAAGTGTGTGAGCATGCCCAGTTCGCAGTTTGTATGGCTTCTTGACTGACACGTCTCATTTATCTAAGTGTGCGAGCATGCCCAGTGTGACCTTTCCTTATGTTGGGATCTGTGGACCACCACATTTGTGTTTGTGTGTGGACGCCATCTATATATCACATGTACAGTTGAGTGTTGGACATCAGGTTGTGTTCTTACTGCCCAACTGCTTTGTGTCTGAACCTAACAGGCATTATGATGTGCCTGCAGGGTCGCCATGGGATAGTTTGCATACAGTTGTCATCATCCTTTCCTGCTGACCAAACAGTTGTATTGTCATATAGTGTACTGGTGCAGAACTTTCACTGTGGTGGACAGTATAATCGGTTTCAGTCCTATCACTGCTTGTAATATTTATAGTGAGCACACCAGACTGGTTGAGGGCCAGTTGTGCAGATATGACCATGTTGCATTTTGTTCAGATATGGACAGCATAGTACATGATTGTCCGACATTGTTAATGTATTCCACAACTTGTGTGGACAGTGACCAACAATGGCCATGTGCCCTAGTCCATTTGTAATGCTAGTCAGAGAGTGTTTGTCCTTCAACACACATTTACTGGTGTTTGCCATGACATATGTCACGGTTAGTGTGCTGTGCCTCTGTCTACCCGTGACATACAGGTGATATCCAGGGTACACCTACCATCTCCCATCCAGTCATCATGATTCCTCTGGATGACAGTCACTGAGGGACTCCCTGGATATCTTGTAGTGGGAGTTTAGTCGTGAGTGGAGTGAGCTTCTGGGTTATGGACCAATCGGTACAGCATGTCCTGTTTATGTCTGTGCTGGGGTTCAGGCCTGTCAGCTGCATAGGTCACCAGCATTCAGTGTTTACATGGTGCCAAATATCCATTGATACCAGGTTGGTCATGGCTCTATACATCAGGCACAGTTCACCTCCAGCCAGGCAGTATGGCACTGTGTGGAGCTGCAGTTTCTTTAATCAGGCGACACATGGCATCTGTTACAGCTCTGCGATCCTCCTGGTGGGGTATTTGTGTGGTCTTTCCAGTTGCTGCAGGTGTCTGCTACGGTACATCCCTGAAGGGCCATTGTACACAATTGTGAGGCTGCTGATGGATGACTGGAGAGGCACATTGACCTACCCTAACCAAGCTGTGCTTACCTTCATGATTAGGTGGGTATATGGTATGTTTCTGTAACCACTACAGACACATGGTTGTCACATGCAGGATATCTATCACCTTGTGTCCCCAGGTCTCTTATTGCTCCTGATGTACTTACTGGGTGATACACTGAAGAAGGCATTGGTTGCCGAAACCGGTCTGTCTCACTAATAAAGGGCTGTTTTCAGCCAGTTATATGCAATTAATTTAGTATTTTTAATTTTATTTTGTGACTTCTGGATCATATACTGCTGATCCACATTCCCCACATCAATGGCCTTGGTGCATGTTTCACATGAGTCAGACATGTGTAAGGGGCTGGATCTGCCCTATGACAGCCACACTGGGTAGGGTCCAATGTCTGTAGGTACACAATCTCGTTATTAATGGGATCCATGATCATCCTCTCCATTACTTTGCCAACCTAGATAGTCGGGGTTGAGGGGTGATAGTTTGCAGTATCCATTCAGGCACCCCCTTTGTGGTGTGGGACCACTGTTGCTGTACACTGCTCTTTGGGTACATATCCTGTGGTAGGACTGATAGTGCGCATAACTGCTATTTGCTGTTCCATTCTTCTTACAGTACTTGTTGGACACAACCCAGGACACCATCTGGTACCATTGATGCTGTGTGCTGTGCTTTGTGGATGCTGGCTGTTACCTCAGCATCTGCAATGTCAGGGGGCCAGCACTCTCCTGGGATAGATATTTGGCAGTTAGGTGCTGGTGGGGAGTTTGGTAGGAATCTGTTTGGTAGGCTGTTGGCAATGTGTGTGGGTTTGGTGTATTGTTTGTGATATTAGAGTGCTGCAGAGCATATCTGTGGATTATCACCATGGTTCCTACCATCAGGTAGGACAGCTGTGTGATAATCCTTTGTGTCCTGCACAATTTGTATCATCATAGGTTCATAGGTTCATACTAGGCTATCTGCCCTGGCCTTGTTTGAGCATGGACAGACTGTGTGTGGGTCTTGACACCCCTTGCAATGTGCATATTATGCCCACGTAGGGTTTACTTTACTAGATGTGACACAGGGATGGCCCCCAATGTACACCTACTATCTCCCATGCACTTTACCAGATTTCTCTTGTTGAGTTTGTGTGTGGAGCTCAGCCTATCATGGACTGGGATTCTGTTCCAGAGTGTCAGGAGCCTCAGGGTTATGGATCTGTCCTTCCAGCACATCCTATTAATCTATGTGTGGAGGTTCAGATATCTCACTGTGGTGTGTCTGCTGGATTTGGGGTTTCTGCAGTGGAGCATGACCATTCATTCTGGATTGGACATGGCCTTGTACATCAGGCATACATCACCTCTGACTGTGCAGTATGCTTTTTAATTGGGCTGTGGTTTCTTCAGCCAGGCTGCAGATGTCCAATGTTTGGACCCTTTATCCTGTTGGTGGGGTACATTTGGGGTCCTTCTAACTGCTGCAGGTGTAAGGTAAGGTACATCCGAACTGGGGCATTGTTGTCACGTATGGGCCTGATAAGGGAAGAGTATGGGGGCACAGTGACCTCTCTAGTTCTACATGTGCATCCTTTCATATTAAGGTGGGCAATATAGCAGGTCTTCCTGGCCACCTTGGCAATGTGAGTGTCACATGACAGGTTACCATCCACTTGTGTCCATAGGTCCTTGATTACTTCTTCCATACATAATGGATTGCCACCTATGTCATACTTTGTGTGTGCCTTGTTTGGTATTTGTTGAGACATTCATACTCTGCAGTGTCTTCAGGAAGGCTGGCTGGGGTACCTGGGTTTGTGTGTGTGGTCTGTAGCAGGCTTCAAACAGGTACACAGTTTGAGCCAGTGTTACTTGCCCGTGGATAGTCCATGCTGCTTCTTGCTGTGGTACCAACCTGGGGCTGTGGTTATCCTTGATAATTACTGGTAGCCACACTCCTATTGTCGTGTGTTCCATGTTTTGGAGCTGTAGAGCATGGTATGATGCATAACCTGGTAGTATTAGGGTGCTCTTCTGGGCCTTGCCCAGGTTTCTGTTACAGAACACATATTACCATTCTCCATGCTGTGGTGGGTTTGGTCTGCATGCACCTTGCAGGTTAGACTTCTGGCGTTGGGTAGCATTACGTCCAGGTTATTATCCCCTGTGCTACCTATGGTGGTGGGTTTGTGTTTCCAGGCTTACCTATTCCAGGCACAGTGGGGGTGACAACAGCCTTTGCCAGTATCCACACAGCCAGGTGTGCTGGGTGCGTGCCATCCCTAGCAGGTGGGGCATCATGTCTTGCTCAGCATGTCAGCCCAGGCTGTCAGCCATGTGTTCCCCCTTGCTAACAGCAATACCTCAGCCAATTATTGTACTTAATCTTGTTGTCTTCATAGTGTGGCATCATGCTTGGTGAGGGTGAGATGTTAGGTAGGGTCTTCATGTTTGCATATACTAGATGGTATTACATTGCTTAACACATGGCAATCATGCCTCAGGTGGTGCTGCAGGGCTGCCTCTGTCGGATGCACATACTACACTCCCTGTACATGTTTGAGAGCAGGTTGTGTCATGTTAAGCGTCCCTGTTACTA
Source organism: Protopterus annectens (assembly GCF_019279795.1). NCBI lineage: Eukaryota > Metazoa > Chordata > Ceratodontiformes > Protopteridae > Protopterus > Protopterus annectens. Next base: position 1,846,477,322 of record NC_056733.1, read on the forward strand.
TATGAGTGAGTCAGAGAGGGGTATCATTCCCAGGGTTCCTACTGAGCCAGTGTATGTGCTATGCATTGCCTCTTTGCCAAGGCCAGGGCATACTGGGCATGCCCCCTTCTGCCTACTGGGGAAGGCTCAGGTTGTTCCTCCTCTGAGTCACGCTCTGCCTGTGATGGCCTTGGCAATGGTGGGGGGCTGTTTGTCCCGGCCCTATGCTGGTCCTGCTGCAGCTGTTTTCGCAGAATCATATTATGTAGCATAGCACATACCATGACAATTTGGGTACATGTAGTTGGTGAGTACTGCAAGGCTCCACCAGATGTGTCCAGGCACCGGAACTGTGACTTGAGCAGCCCAAACACATGCTCTATTACATTACGTGTTTGTGCGTGTGCCTCATTATGGCGTTCCTGTTTGGGTGTGTGTGCGTTTCTGATGGGTGTCTTCAGCCACGGCTCCAGTGCATATCCTGCATCCCCCACTAGGTGACCATGTGGGATGTCCCCATTGGCAAATGTCTGGTACAGCTGCATCAAATGCCAGATATGGGAATCATGGTAGCTCCCAGGGCAGCCAGAACACACATTCATTATTATGCCCTGGGCATCACACACGACCTGGCAGTTGATGGAGGGGAAGCCCTTGAGGTTAATGTAGGCCCTACCCTGCTCACCGGCTGGTGCTTTGATGCGTAAGTATGTGCAGTCTATTGCACCCATACCTCAGGGTATTCCACTATTTGCTGGAAGAGACGCATATTGCTGGCCAATACCTCATGGGCATTGGGGAAATATACATGTTCACCGACATGTGCTGACATGGCATCCAGGAACTGGTGCAGTACCCTGGAGGCTGATGCCTGTGATATCCCCATCATATCACCAGTTGGTCTCTGGAAGGTACCTGTTGCTAGTATTCTTAGGCCAACACATACCTTGGTTTCCACTGGGATGAGTTCCCCTCTGTTGGTTCTGTGTGTGAGGCGTGGCCTGCACAGCTCAACAATTTGCTGCAGGAGGTCTCTGTCCACTCTATAGCGCTCCACTATCTCCAGCTCATGTAACCCCTGGTAGGTGACACTGGGCCTGTACACTCTTCTCCGTCTCCTCACTGTGGGTTGTCTGGCAGCATTTGCATTGTCACCACCCTCAGCAAGTCTCCTATGTCTCCTTATAACAGCTATGGCAGCCCCTAGCATGTTTGGTCTGAGTGCAGTTTTTCAGTTTTCACTTCTACTAGCTTACTCCGGTCTTGCAGTGTCTCTTGAGAGAAACATACTGCAATGCTGTTTGCAGTGTTTGGGCTGGGCTTGTATTCTGCCTGTGTAATTGCCTGCTTCTAATTGTTTTCACCTGCTACCTCTACCAGTATTCCCTGCTAGTTTCCTACTATTTCTTCTGCTTCCTTTTTCCTCTCTGTTTCCTCAGGGGGGAGCAGCGCGCATACCAGCGAAAACACGCTCACAGTGGCTATCACGTGCGCACACATGCTTACATGGACTAGAATCTGCTTATTCGGATTAAAATGCATGCACACCAGCGCAAACAGGTTTACAGATCTTTAAACAGGCTCCTACATGCTTACTCTGCCTTACACGCGCACTCTGTCTTACTCGCGGCTCCCAGGGCGCACAGGCGCGCATGCACGTACAGCAAGAAACTTTGGTGTTGGCCACAGTGTACACCTTCCATTTCTTGACTTTCCCATGCTTATCTGTTGACACTCCTCTTTTTATGCTGTGTGATTGACATCTTTCACATACCACTTTGCTCCAATGAGCTTGATTTCTTCCTGACATTCCCCCTGTGATGTCACCTATCTCCTACTCTGTTACTCCCCCTTATCTAACTCTTACACTACACGGAATGTGCTCATTTGCTATGTGACAGTGTGATTCACTATCCTACCACTCATTTACATAGGATTGCCTACTAATGCTTAGTTACATGTCTTACACTCAGCTTCCCCCCTTAGCAACCACTAGATGGTGGCCATGTTGTTTTTGGTCTGCTAGTCCCTGCATTGCAAACCCATGCATTACATAAAACCAACATTTGTGGGTTTCAAACCTTTATTTTTCGGTTTTATATATCGCAGCCCGTTTGCGCGGGGCTGCGCAGCGTTTAAACCTCGCCGATCGCCGAAAAAAAAATTATTTTATTTCATGTTTGCATCGGGTTACCATGCCAATGGCCACATATTTGGCCATTGGCATGCTGAACGCAACATTTGCACACTTTATTTGCAGCTGTCATGGCTCCATTGTGCTATTTGCAGTAACGTACTCAGTTGTCAACTGAGTCCATTTCTGCACCTAACACGACTCTTACATGGGCTGATTTCAGCTTCGTGGATCGCTAATCTACCTCATTTGCATGCCTTTCGGCTGCAAGTGAGGTGATTAGCATATCCACGCCCTGCCCGTGTAAGAGTCATTTTAGCTAGTCACTTACACGGGATTTCGGGCTGTTCCTGGGTTGCAATGGCTGCATGGAGTCTTACACGACTTTTAGACTCCGTGCAAGCCATCGTGAATCCTGCCCTGTGCCTTTAAGTCTTAGTCACTTATCTCTGAAATTATTTCTGCTGAATAGCTGCCTACTTGAGCTGTTTGGTTAGCTGTTACATACTACATCAACTTTATTACAAGCTAAGTACAAACTTGCATTGTTATAAGATAGTACTGCATTTTATTTTTTCTGTTTTATTGTTTCATTGAATATTGTGTTAAAAATAGTACTGCTTTTTTCTGCTTATTTATTTGTTTCACTGAAAATTGTGAGCTCTTTGTCTGCAGTTAGTGGGTTTATTCTTCCCGCTTCATTGATGTTTGGTGTTGAAGACTTAGCCTAGAGGGTTTCTCTTTGCCTATAAGTCTTAGTCCCTTATCTCTGAAATTATTTCCGCCGAATAACTGCATACTTGAGCTGTTTCATTAGCCCTTATATACCTACATCAACTTTATTACAAGCTGAGATAAGTACAAACTTTCAGTGTTATAGTACTACATTTTTTTTGGTTTATTGTTTCATTGAATATTGCATGACAGATAGTATTGCATTTATCTGCTTATTCATTTGTTTCACTGAAAATTGTGAGCTCCCTCTCTGTCTGCAGTTAGTGGGATTATTCTTCTCACTTTGTTGATATTCGGTAATGGAGTCTTAGCCTAGAGGTTTTCTCTGTGCCTTTAAGTCTTAGTCACTTATCTCTGAAATTATTTCTGCTGAATAGCTGCATACTTGAGCTGTTTGGTTAGCTGTTACATGCCTACATCAACATTTTTACAAGCTGAGTATAAACTTGCAGTGCTATAAGATAGTACTGCATTTTATTTTTTCTGTTTTATGTTTCATTGAATATTGTGTTAAAATAGTACTACATTTATCTGCTTATTTATTTCCTTCACTGAAAATTGTCAGCTCTGTCTCTGTCTGCAATTAGTGGATTTATTCTTCTCACATCACTGATATTCGCTGTTGAAGTCTTAGCCCAGAGGGTTTCTCTGTACCTTTATGTCATAGGCCCTTATCTCTGAAATTATTTCTGATGAATATCTGCATACTTGTCCTGCTTGGTTAGCTGTTACATACCTACATCAACTTTTTTACAAGCTGAGAGAAGTACAGACTTGCAGTGTTATGATATAGTAGTGCATTTTATTTTTTCTGTTTTATATTTGCATTGAATATTGTGTTAAAAATAGTACTGAATTTTTCTGCTTATTTATTTGTTTCACTGAAAATTGTGAACTCTCGGTCTGTAGTTAGTGGGTCTATTCTTGTCACTTCATTGATATTTGGGTTGAAGTCTTAGCCTCAAGGGTTTTTCTGTGCTTTTATGTCTTAGTCCCTTATCTCTAAAATTATTTCTGCTGAATAGCTGCATGCCTGAGTTATTTGGTTATCTGTTACATACCTACATCAACTTTATTACAAGCTGAGATAAGTACGAAGTTGCAGTGTTATAAAATAGTACTGCTTTTGATTTTTTCTGTTTTATTGCTTCATTGAATATTGTGTTAAAATAGTACTGCATTTATCTTCTGATTACTTATTTAACTGAAAATTGTGAGCTCTCTCTCTATCTGTCTGCAGTTAGTGGGTTTATTCTTCTCACTTCATTGATATTTAGTGTTGAAGTCTTAGCCTAGAGGGTTTCTCTGTGCCTTTACGTCTTAGTCCCTTATCTCTGAAATTATTTCTGCTGAATATCTGCATGCTTGTCCTGCTTGGTTAGCTGTTACATAACCTACATAACTTTATTACAAGCTGAGATAAGTACAAACTTGGAGTGTTATAAGATAGCACTGCATTTCATTTTTTCTGTTTTATTGTTTCATTGAATATTGTGTTAAAAATAGTACTGCATTTTTCTGCTTATTTATTTGTTTCACTGAAAATTGTGATGTCTCTGTCTGTAGTTAGTGGGTTTATTCTTGTCATTTCATTGATATTTGGGTTGAAGTCTTAGCCTAGAGGGTTTCTCTGTGCTTTTATGTCTTAGTCCCTTATCTCTAAAATAATTTCCGACGAATAGCTGCATAGCTGAGCTATTTGGTTAGCTGTTACATACCTGCATCAACTTTATTACAAGCTGAGATAAGTACCAAGTTGCAGTGTTATAAAATAGTGCTGCATTTTATTTTTTCTGTTTTATTGTTTTATTGAATATTGTATTAAAATAGTACTGGATTTATTTGCTTATTTATTTGCTTCACTGAAATTGTGAGCTCTCTGTCTTTCTGCAGATAGTGGGTTTATTCTTCACACTTCTTTGATATTCAGTGTTGAAGTCTTAGCTTAGAGGGATTCCCTGTGCCTTTACGTCTTAGTCCCTTATCTCTGAAATTATTTCTGCTGAATAGCTGCCTACTTGAGCTGTTTGGTTAGCAGTTACATACCTACATCAACTTTATTACAAGCTAAGTACAAACTTGCATTGTTATAAGATAGTACTGCATTTTATTTTTTCTGTTTTATTGTTTCATTGAATATTGTGTTAAAAATAGTACTGCTTTTTTCTGCTTATTTATTTGTTTCACTGAAAATTGTGAGCTCTTTGTCTGCAGTTAGTGGGTTTATTCTTCTCGCTTCATTGATGTTCAGTGTTGAAGACTTAGCCTAGAGGGTTTCTCTTTGCCTATACGTCTTAGTCCCTTATCTCTGAAATTATTTCTGCTGATTAGCTGCATACTTGAGCTTTTTAGTTAGCTGTTACATGCCTACATCATTTTATTACAAACTGAGATAAGTATAAACTTGCAGTGTAATAAGATAGAACTGCATTATAATTGTTCTGTTTTATTGTTTCATTGAATATTGTGTTAAAAATAGTACTGCATTTATCTGCTTATTAATTTGTTTAACTGAAAATTGTGAGCTCTCTCTCTCTGTCTGCAGTTAGTTGGTTTATTTTTCTCACTTCATTGATTTTCAGAGTGTAAGTCTTAGCCTAGATGGTTTCTCTGTGCCTTTATGTCTTAGTCCTTTATATCTGAAATTATTTTTGCTGAATAGTTGCATACTTGAGCTGTTTGGTTAGCTGTTACATACCTACATCAACCTTATTTGCAAGCTGAGCCAAGTACAAACTTGCAGTGTTATAAGATATTACTGCATTTTATTTTTTCTGTTTTATTTTTTCATTGAATATTGTGTTAAAAATACTACTGCATTTATCTGCTTATTTATTTGTTTAACTGAATTTGTGAGCTCTCTCTTTCTTTCTGTCTGCAGTGAGTGGGTTTATTCTTCTCATTTCATTGATATTCGGTGTTGAAGTCTTAACCTAGAGGGTTTCTATGTGCCTTTAGATCTTAGTCCCTTATCTCTGAAACTATTTCTGCTGACTAGCTGCATACTTGACCTGTTTGGTCAGCTGCTACATACCTACATCAACTTTATTACAAGCTAAGTACAAACTTTTGAAGTCTTAGCCTAGAGGGCTTCTCTGTGCTTCTACGTCTTAGTCCTTTATCTCTGAATTATTTCTGCTGAATAGCTGCATACCTGAGCTATTTGGTTAGCTGTTACATACCTACATCAACTTTATTACAAGCTGAGATAAGTACAAACTTGCAGTGTTATAAGATAGTACTGTATTTTATTATTTCTATTTTATTATTTAATTGAATATTGTGTTAAAATAGTACTGCATTTATCTTCTTATTTATTTGCTTCATTGAAAATTGTAAGCTCTCTCTCTGTCTGCAGATAGTGGGTTAAATCTTTTCAATTCATTGATATTCGGCGTTGAAGTCTTAGCCTAGAGGGTTTCTCGGTACCTTTACATCTTAATCCATTATCTCTGAAATTATTTCTGCTGAATAGCAGCATACTTGAGCTGTTTGGGTAGCTCTTTCATACCTACATCAACTTTATTACAAGCTGAGATAAGTACATACTTGCAGTGTTATAAGATAGTACTGCATTTTATTTATTCTGTTTTATTCTTTCATTGAAGATTGTGATAAAAATAGTACTGCATTTATCTATCTGCTTATTTATTGGTTCATTGAAAATTGTGAGCTCTGTCTCTCTTTCTGCAGTTAGTGGGTTTATTCTTCTCACGTCATTGATATTCGGTTTTGAAGTCTTAGCCTATAGAGTTTCACTGTGCCTTTACGTCTTAGTCTCTTATCTCTGAAATTATTTCTGCTGAATAGCTGCATACTTAAGCTGATTGGGTAGCTGTTACATACCTACCTCAACTTTATTACAAGATGAGATAAGTCCAAACCTGCAGTGTTATAAGATAGTACTGCATTTTCTTTTTTCTTTTTTATTGTTTCATTGTATATTGTATTAAAATAGTACTGAATGTATCTGCTTATTTATCCATGTTAGTAAAATATGTGATTGCTCTCTCTGTCTTTAGTTAGTGGGTTTATTCTTCTCACTTCATTGATATTCGATACTGGAGTCTTAGCCTAGAGGGTTTCTCTGTGCTTTTAAGTCTTAGTCCCTTATCTCTGAAATTATTTCTGCTGAATAGCTGCCTACTTGAGCTGTTTGGTTAGCTGTTACATACCTACATCACCTTTATTACAAGCTGAGATAAGTACAAACTTGCAGTGTAATAAGATAGTACTGCATTTTATTTTTTCTGCTTATTTGTTTCATTGAATATTGTGTCAAAAATAGTATTGCATTTATCTGCTTTTTAATTTGTTTCACAGTAAATTGACAGCTCTGTCTCTGTCTGCAGTTAGTGGGTTTATTCTTCTCACTTCATTGATATTCAGTGTTGTAGTCTTAGCCCAGAGGGTTTCTCTGTGCCTTTACATCTAAGTCCCATATCTCTGAAATTATTTCTGCTGAATATTTGCATATTTGTCCTGCTTGGTTAGCTGTTACATAACCCTCATAACTTTATTACCAGCTGAGATAAGTACAAACTTGCAGTGTTATAAGATAGTACTCCGTTTTATTTTTTTCTGTTTTATTGTTTCATTGAATATTGTGTTAAAATAGTACTGCATTTTTCTGCTTATTTATTTGTTTCACTGAAAATTGTGAACTCTCGGTCTTTAGTTAGTGGGTTTATTCTTGTCACTTCATTGATATTTGGGTTGAAGTCTTAGCCTAGAGGGTTTCTCTGTGCTTTTATGTCTTAGTCTCTTGTCTCTAAAATTATTTCTGCTGAATAGCTGCATACCCGAGCTATGTGGTTAGCTGTTACATACCTACATCAACTTTATTACAAGCTGAGATAAGTATGATGTTGCAGTGTTATAAAATAGTACTGCATTTTATTTTTTCTGTTTTATTGTTTCATTGAATATTGTGTTAAAATAGTACTGCATTTATTTGCTTCACTGAAAATTGTGAGCTCTCTCTCTTTCTGCAGATAGTGGGTTTAATCTTCACACTTCTTTGATATTCAGTGTTAAAGCCTTAGCCTAGAGGGATTCCCTGTGCCTTTACGTCTTAGTCCCTTATCTCTGAAATTATTTCTGCTGAATAGCTGCCTACTTGAGCTGTTTGATTAGCTGTTACATACCTACATCAACTTTATTACAAGCTGATATATGTACAAACTTGCATTGTTATAAGATAGCACTGCATTTTTTTTTCAGTTTTATTGTTTCATTGAATATTGTGTTAAAAATAGTACTGCTTTTTTCTGTTTATTTATTTGTTTCACTGAAAATTGTGAGCTCTTTTTCTGTCTGCAGTTAGTGGGTTTAATCTTCACACTTCTTTGATATTCAGTGTTAAAGTCTTTGCCTAGAGGGATTCCCTGTGCCTTTACGTCTTAGTCCCTTATCTCTGAAATTATTTCTGCTGATTAGCTGCATACTTGAGCTGTTTAGTTAGCTGTTACATACCTACATCATTTTTATCACAAACTGAGATAAGTACAATCTAGAAGTGTTATAAGATAGAACTGTATTTTATTTTTTCTATTTTTTTTGTTTCATTGAATATTGTGCTAAAAATATTACTGCATTTATCTGCTTATTTATTTGTTTAACTGAAAATTGTGAGCTCTCTCTCTCTGTCTGCAGTTAGTGGGTTTATTCTTCTCACTTCATTCATATTCAGTGTTTAAGTCTTAGCCTAGAGGGTTTCTCTGTGGCTTTACATCTTAGTCCTTTATATCTGAAATTATTTTTGCTGAATAGTTGCATACTTGAGTTGTTTGGTTAGCTGTTACATACCTACATCAACCTTATTACAAGCTGAGCTAAGTACAAACTTGCAGTGTTATAAGTTAGTACTGTATTTTAATTTTTCTGTTTTATTTTTTCATTGAATATTGTGTTAAAAATACTAATGCATTTATCTGCTTATTTATTTGTTTAACTGAATTTGTGAGCTCTCTCTCTCTTTCTGTCTGCAGTTAGAGGGTTTATTCTTCTCACTTCATTGATATTCTGTGTTGAAGTCTTAGCCTAGAGGGTTTCTTTGTGCATTTGCATCTTAGTCCCTTATCTCTGAAACTATTTCTGGTGACTAACTGCAAACTTGACCTGTTTGGTCAGCTGTTACATACCTACACCAACTTTATTACAAGCTAAGTACAAACTTGCAGTTTTATAAGATAGTACTGCATTTTATTTTTTCTGTCTTATTGTTTCATTGAATATTGTATTAAAATAGTACTGCATTTTTATGCTTATTTATTTGTTTCACTGAAAATTGCAAACTCTCTGTCTGCAGTTAGTGGGTTTATTCTTGTCACTTCATTGATATTTGGTGTTGAAGTCTTAGCCTAGAGGGCTTCTCTGTGCTTTTATGTCTTAGTCCCTTATCTCTGAAATTATTTCTGCTGAATAGCTGCATACTTGAGCCTTTTGGTTAGCTGTTACATACCTACATCAACTTTATTACAAGCTGAGATAAGTGCAAACTTGCAGTGTTATAAGATAGTACTTCATTTAAATTTTCTATTTTATTATTTAATTGAATATTGTGTTAAAATAGTACTGCATTTATCTGCTTATTTATTTGCTTCACTGAAAATTGTGAGATCTCTCTCTCTCTCTCTCTCTCTGTCTGCACATAGTGGGTTAATTATTTTCAATTCATTGATATTCGGTGTTGAAGTCTTAGCCTAGAGGGTTTCTTTGTACCGTTACATCTTAGTCCCTCATCTCTGAAATTATTTTTGCTGAATGGCTGCATACTTGAGCTGATTGGGTAGCTATTACATACCTACCTCAACTTTATTACAAGCTGAGTTAAGTACAAACTTGCAGTGTTATAAGATAGTACTGCATTTTCTTTTTTTTCTTTTTTATTGTTTCATTATATATTGTAGTAAAATAGTTCTGCATTTATCTGCTTATTTATTTGTTTCAGTAAAAATTGTGATTGCTCTTTCTGCAGTTAGAGGGTTTATTCTTTTCACTTCATTGATATTTGGTGTTGAAGTCTTAGACTAGTGGGGATTCACTGTGCCTTTAAGTCTTAGTCCCTTATCTCTGAAATTATGTCTGCTGAATAGTGCATACGCGAGCTGTTTGCTATGCTGTTACATATCTACATCAACTTTACTACAAGTTGAGATACGTACAAACTTGTAGTGCTATAAGATAGTACTGCATTTTATTCTTTCTGCTTTATTGTTACATTGAATATTGTGTTAAAAGAGTACTGCATTTATCTGCTTATTTATTTGTTGAACTGAAAATTCTTAGCTCTCTCTCTCTCTGCAGTTAGTGGGTTTATTCTTCTCACTTCATTGACATTTGGTGTTGAAGTCTTAGCTTAGAGGGTTTTCTGTGCCTTTACGTCTTAGTCCCTTATCTCTGAAATTACTTCTGTTGAATAACTGTATACTTGAGCTGATTGGGTAGTTATTGCATACCTACATCAACTTTATTACAAGCTGAGATAAGTACAAACTTGCATATTTATAAAATAGTACTGCATTTTATTTTTTCCGTTTTATTGTTTCATTGAATTTTGTGTTAAAAATAGTACTGCTTTTTTCTGCTTATTTATTTCTTTCACTGAATATTGTGAGCTCACTCTCTGTCTGCAGTTAGTGGGTTTATTCTTCTCACTTCAATGATATTCGGTACTTGAGTCTTAGCCTAGAGGGTTGCTCTGTGCCTTTAAGTCTTAGTCCCCAATCTCTGAAATTATTTCTGCTGAATACTTGAGCTGTTTGGTTGGCTGTTACATACCTACATCAACTTTATTACAAGCTGAGATAATTACAAACTTGCAGTGTTATAAGATAGTACTGCATTTTCTTTTTTCTTTTTTATTGTTTCATTGAATATTGTGTCAAAAATAGTACTGCATTTATCTGCTTTTTAATTTGTTTCACTGTAAATTGTCAGCTCTGTCTCTGTCTGCATTTAGTGGGTTAATTCTTCTCACTTCATTGATTTTCAGTGTTGAAGTCTTACCCTAGAGGGATTCTCTGTACTATTATGTCTTTGTCCCTTATCTATGAAATTATTTCTGCTGAAAAGCTGCATACTTGAGCTATTTGGTTATCTGTTACATACCTACATCAACTTTATTACAAGCTGAGATAAGTACAAACTTGCAGTGTTATAAGACAGCTCTGCATTTTATTTTTTCTGTTTTATTCTTTTATTGAATATTGTGTTAAAATAGTACTGCATATTTCTGCTTATTTATTAGTTTCACTGAAAATTGTGAGTTTTCTTTCTCTGTCTGCAGTTAGTGGGTTTATTGTTTTCACTTCATTGATATTCATGTTGAAGTCTTAGTCTAGAGGGTTTCTTTGTGCATTTAAGTCTTATTCCCTTAGCTTTAAAATTATTTTTTTCTGAATAGCTGCATACTTGAGCTGTTTGGTTAGCTGATAGACACCCACATAAACTTTATTACCAGATAAGATAAATACAAACTTGCAGTGCTATAAGATAGTACTGCATTTTATTTTTTCTGTTATTGTTTCATTGTATAGTGTATTAAAATAGTAGTGCATTTATCAGCTTATTTATTTGTTTCAGTAAAATTTGTGATTGCTCTCCCTGTATGCAGTTAGTGGGTTTATTCTTCTCACTTCATTGATATTCGGTGTTGAAGTCTTAGCCAGGAGGGTTTCTCTTTGCCTTTACGTCTTAGTCCCTTATCTCTGAAATTATTTCTGCTGAATAGCTGCATACTTGAGCTGTTGTGTTAGCTGTTACATACCTATATCAACTTTATTACAAGCTGAGATAAGTACATACTTGCAGTGTTATAAGATAGTACTGCATTTTATTTTTTCTGTTTTATTGTTACATTGAATATTGTGTTAAAATAGTACTGCATTGATCTGCTTGTTTGTTTCACTGAAAATTGTTAGCTCTCTGTCTGCAGTTAGTGGGTTTATTCTTCTCACTTCATTGATATTCGGTGTTGAAATCTTAGCCTAGAGGATTTCTCTGTGCCTTTACGTCTTAGTCCCTTATCTCTGAAATTATTTCTGCTGAATACCTGCATATTTGAGCTGTTTGGTTAGCTCTTACATACCTACATCAAATTTATTACAAGCTAAGTACAAACTTGCAGTGTTATAATATAGTACTGCATTTTATTTTTTCTGTTTTATTGTTTCATTGAATATTGTCTTAAAATAGTACTGCATTTTTCTGCTTATTTATTTGTTTTACTGAAAATTGTGAACTCTCTATCTGCAGTTAGTGGGTTTATTCTTGTCGCTTCCTTGATATTTGTTGTTGAAGTCCTAGCCTAGAGGGCTTCTCTGTGATTTTACGTTTTAGTCCCTTATCTCTGAAATCATTTCTGCTGAATAGCTGCATACCTTAGCTATTTGGTTAGCTGTTACATTCCTACATCAGCTTTATTACAAGCTATGATAAGTACAAACTTGCAGTGTTATAAGATAGTACTGCATTTTATTTTGTCTATTTTATTATTTAATTGAATATTGTGTTAAAATAGTACTGCATTTATCTGCTTATTTATTTGCTTCACTGAAAATTGTGAACTCTCTCTCTCTGTCTGTAGATAGTGGGTTAATTCTTTTCAATTCATTGACATTCCGTGTTGAAGTCTTAGCCTAGAGGGTTTCTCGGTACCTTTACATCTTAGTCCCTTATCTATGAAATTATTTCTGCTGAATAGCTGCATACTTGAGCTTTTTGGGTAGCTCTTACATACCTACATCAACTTTATTACAAGCTGAGATAAGTACATACTTGCAGTGTTATAAGATAGTACTGCATTTTATTTTTCCTGTTTTATTGTTTCATTGAATATTGTGTTATAAATATTACTGCATTTATCTGCTTATTTATTTGTTTCACTGAAAATTGTGAGCTCTCTCTCTCTCTTTCTGCAGTTAGTGGGTTTATTCTTCTCACTTCATTGATATTTGGTTTTGAGGTCTTAGCCTAGAGAGTTTCTCTGTGCCTTTACGTCTTAGTCCCTTATCTCTGAATTTTTTTCTGTTGAATAGCTGCATACTTGAGCTGGTTGGGTAGCTATTACATACCTACATCAACTTTATTCCAAGGTGAGATAAGTACAAATTTTCAGTATTATAAGATAGTACTGCATTTAAATTTTTTCTCTTTTATTGTTTCATTGTATATTGTATTAAAATAGTACTTCATTTATCTGCTTATTTATTTGTTTCAGTAAAAATTGTGATTGCTGTCTCTCTGTCTGCAGTTAGTGGGTTTATTCTTCTCACTTCATTGATATTCTGTGTTGAAGTCTTAGCCTAGAGGGGATTCTATGTGCCTTTAAGTCTTAGTCCCTTATCTCTGAAATTATGTCTGCTGAATAGCTGCATATGTGAGCTGTTTGGTAAGCTGTTACATATCTATGTCAACTTTACTATAAGCTGAGATAAGGACAAACTTGCAGTGCTATAAGATAGTACTGCATTTTATTTTTTCTGTTTTATTGTAACACTGAATATTGTTTTAAAATAGTACTGCATTTGTCTGCTTATTTATTTGTCGAACTGAAAATTGTTAGCACTCTCTCTGCAGTTAGTGGGTTTATTCTTCTCGCTTCATTGATATTCGGTGTTGAAGTCTTAGCCTATAGGGTTTCTCTGTGCCTTTACGTCTTAGTCCCTTAACTCTGAAATTATTTCTGCTGAATAATGGCATACTTGAGCTGTTTGATTAGCCTTTATATACCTACATCAACTTTATTACAAGCTGAGATAAGTACAAACTTGCAGTGTTTTAAGATAGTAATACATTTTTTTGTTTTATTGTTTCATTGAATATTGTATGACAAATAGTACTGCATTCATCTGCTTATTCATTTGTTTCACTGAAAACTGTGAACTCTCTCTCTGTCTGCAGTTAGTGGGTTTATTCTTCTCACGTCATTGATATTCCGTGTTGAAGTCTTAGCCTAGAGGGTTTCTCTTTGCCTTTACGTCTTAGTCCCTTATCTCTGAAATTATTTCTGATGAATAGCTGCATACCTGAGCTGTTTGGTTAGCTGTTACATACCTGCATCAACTTTATTACAAGCTGAGATAAGTACATACTTGCAGTGTTATAAGATAGTACTGCATTTTATTGTTTCCTGTTTTGTTTCATTGAATATTGTGTTAAAAATAGTACTGCATTTATCTGCTTATTTATTTGCTTCACTGAAAATTGTGAGCTCTCTCTCTCTCTCTCTGTCTGCAGTTAGTGGGTTTATTCTTCTCACTTCTTTGATATTCAGTGCTGAAGTCTTAGCCTAGAGGAATTCTCTGTGCCTTTACATCTAAGTCCCTTATCTCTGAAATTATTTCTGATGAATAGCTGCATATTTGAGCTGATTGGGTAGCTATTACATACCCACATTAACTTTATTACAAGCTGAGATAAGTACAATGTTGTATATTTATAAAATAGTACTGCATTTTATTTTTTCTGTTTTATTGTTTCATTGAATTTTGTGTTAAAAATAGTACTGCTTTTTTTGCTTATTTATTTGTTTCACTGAAAATTGTGAGCTCCCTCTCTGTCTGGAGTTAGTGGGTTTATTCTTCTCACTTCATTGATATTCGGTACTTGAGTCTTAGCCTAGAGGGTTGCTCTGTACCTTTATGTCTTTGTCCCTTATCCCTGAAATTATTTCTGCTGAAAAGCTGCATACCTGAGCTATTTGGTTATCTGTTACATACATACATCAATTTTATTACAAGCTGAGATAAGTACAAACTTGCAGTATTATAAGATAGTTCTGCATTTTATTTTTTCTGTTTTATTCATTTATTGAATATTGTGTTAAAATAGTACTGCATATTCCTGCTTATTTATTTGTTTCACTGGAAATTTTGAGCTCTCTCTCTCTGTCTGCAGTTATTGGGTTTATTCTTTTCACTTCATTGATATTCGTGTTGAAGTCTTAGCCTAGAGAGTTTCTCTGTGCCTTTATGTCTTAGTCCCTTATCTCTGAAATTATTTCTATTGAATAGCTGCATACTTGAGCTGATTGGGTAACTGTTACATACCTACATCAACTTTTTTCCAAGATGAGATAAGTACATACTTGCAGTATTATAAGATAGTACTGCATTTTATTTTTTTTCTCGTTTCTTGTTTCATTGTATATTGTATTAAACTAGTACTGCATTTATCTGCTTATTTATTTGTTTCAGTAAAAAAATGTGATTGCTCTCTCTCTCTCTGTCTGCAGTTAGTGGGTTTATTCTTCTCACTTCATTGATATTTTGTGTTGAAGTCTTAGCCTAGAGGGGATTCTCTGTGCCTTTAAGTCTTAGTCCCTTATCACTGAAATTATGTCTGCTGAATAGCTGTATATGTGAGCTGTTTGGTAAGCTGTTACATATCTACGTCAACTTTACTACAAGCTGAGATAAGTACAAACTTGCAGTGCTATAAGACAGTACTGCATTTTATTTTTTCTGTTTTATTGTTACATTGAATATTGTTTTAAAATAGTACTGCATTTGTCTACTTATTTATTTGTTGAACAGAAAATTGTTAGCACTCTCTCTGCAGTTAGTGGGTTTATTCTTCTCACTTCATTGATATTCGGTGTTGAAGTCTTAGCCTAGAGGGTTTCTCTGTGCTTTTACGTCTTAGTCCCTTATCTCTGAAGTTATTTCTGCTGAATAGCTGCATACCTGAGCTGTTTGGTTAGCTTTTACATACCTACATCAACTTTATTACAAGCTGAGATAAGTACATACTTGTAGTGTTATAAGATAGTACTGTATCTTATTTTTTCCTGTTTTATTGTTTCATTGAATATTGTGTTAAAAATAGTACTGCATTTATCTGCTTATTTATTTGCTTCACTGAAAATTGTGAGTTATCTCTCTGTCTGAAGATAGTGAGTTTATTCTTCTCACTTCTTTGATATTTGGTGCTGAAGTCTTAGCCTAGAGGAATTCCCTGTGCCTTTACATCTAAGTCCCTTAACTCTGAAATTATGTATAACAAAAAACTTCCGACTCTCCACGTAACAAGTTTTTACTTTTTATTATTAAAACAAACAGAAGGTTGAGCTAATGAATGGGTATGACTAGAAACTACTAACAAACCTATCCGTTCTACATTAAATAATATCATCTTCGATTATTAAGAAATGATCTGATGGTGATGTAATTATTCAGACCTGGAGGGTAATGACCTCTCAGTTTAAGTATCCATTTCAGTTCATTTAGCTCTATCTGGTTTAAATAGTCACCACCTCTATCTGTAACTTCTACCACTTGCAACACCCTGAATACAAAGGAATGCGATGGATTGGAAATCACATGCTTAGCCAAGGCATTCAACTCATTTTTCTTTTTTATATCATATTGATGATTATATATCCTATTCTTGAGTTTCCTTTTGGTAAGGCCTATATAAAATACATTGCAATGTTCGCATGTGGCTAGATAAATTAAGCCAGAGGTGTCACAAGTGGCTCTAAATCTAGGTGTAAAGGTGAAGTCAAGTTCTGGATGCACAAAAACTTGACTTTTAGTTATGAACTTGCAATAGTTACAATTGTAACATGGATACGTTCCAGGAAATTCATTGGTGCCCAACTTATTGTGTAGCAATCTTGGCTTTCTATCACATAACAAAGATTTTAGATTTTTGTTGCTCCTGTATACTATATGGGGAGAGTTACCTAGTATTTTTTTGGTGGGTTCATCCAACATTAAGACTCTCCAATTATTAACTAGTATTCTCTTAATACTCATGAAATCGTTGGTGTATGTTGTAATGAAAGAAACTCTGTCAGTATGATTAAATTTATAGGCAGTGTTCGTGAAATTAACAGCCTGGTAATCAGTTCTAACTTCATATGAAGTCAGAGATTCTAAAGGCAAAATGTTATTTCTGACTTCCATAACTAAGTCATGATTATACCCTCTTGCTAGGAACATGTCCATCATTTTATCAGCTTCTCTGTTCAAATCATTCTTATCAAGGCATATTTTACTTAGTCTAACAAACTGACTTTTCAAGATACCTTTAAATATATGACGAGGATGCATGCTGTTGTATTTCAAAATAGTATTCCTCCAGCATTCTTTCTTAAACAGTGTGGTTACTAGTCTTCCTCCTCTAATATTTATACTTACATCTAAAAAGTTAACCGATGAATAGGAAGTTTCAACTGAAAACCTCAAAAAAGTAGTAGTGGTTTCTAAATGAATTTTAAAATCATGAAATTCTTTAACAGAGCCATCCCAAACGATCAAAATATCATCAACAAAACGTTTGTACAACACAACTTTGTCAAATGAGGGGTGTGTAAAAACATTATTCAACTCCCAGTGATGTACAACTAGATTTGCGTACGTGTTTGCACATGGGGTTCCCATGGCCACACCACAGGACTGAAGATAAAGTTTGTCCCTAAAGGCAAACACATTGTTGCTTAATACCATATCCAATAGTTGACATAACATGATGGCATTATTCCCTTTCAAATCTTGGTGGTGTTGTAATAAATCACGGATGGCATCAATCCCAACATCATTAGGGATTGAAGTAAATAAACTTTGCACATCCATTGTGATTAAAAGATGTTTGTTCTGTGTAAATTCAAGGTCCAAAGATTGTAAATAATCTATGAGTTGGTATGTATCTTTAAGGACCGTGGGTATGACTTCTAATAAAGGTCTAAGCGTTTTCTCTAAAAAAATAGATACATTTTCAGTGACCCATTTGGCACCAGACACTATCGGCCTCATGGGTGGTGGTAAAGTCCCCTTGTGCATTTTTGGTAGTCCTTTAATAATGGGTACTACCGGGTGCTCAACAAAAAAGAAGTCATGTAGGGTGTTAGTTATCTGACAACACATTAGCATGTCATACATATCATCTCTGACAGTTTTAATAATGGAATTAAACTTAACTTGATCAATTAAAATATATGTATTGTCGGCTTCCAACATGTTATTCATTAAAACATTGTAGTCAGTCGTATTAAAAATGGCTAAGCCTCCTCCCTTGTCAACTGGCCTAAAAGTAAGTGAATCATCATTCCTCAAAATTTGTAGTGAGTTCATGTTTCTGCTTGACATATTAAAAAAAGCACATTGCCTTGTACCATTGTTAAAATAGTTATAAAAATCTGTTTCGCATAATTTGACAAACGAGTCTACATGAGCTGGCATAGCTGGTGTGAAAGAACTTTTCTTTTTATATACAGGAACACTAGCAGCATTTAAAGTGGAAGTATTTGTGTCTTTGTTAAAGAGCAGTTTCAAGCTAACTGCACGTGCAAAGGAACGCAAATCAATCAATAAATCGGATAGTATACTCCCTCGTGAAGGGACAAAGGAAAGACCATTGTTGAGTAATTCAATGTCACTATCAGTCAAAGTGTAGTCCGACAAATTAAAATAAAGCGTGCTTACTGCCTTTGCCTTCTTGGTTGATAGGTGTTCATCTCGCCTGATAACTTTCGTTTCCTGCTCTCCCAGCTGTTTCTTCTTCCTTTCGGAAAAGTTTGTTTCCTTATGGGCAGAGGTAAAAAAGGATTATTGTCGTGGTTGCACCTTTTGCTGATAGCTCCCATAGGGTTTCTTGATGCTTTAGCTGCATTATTTGCTTCTTGGTTCGGGAGTGGTGTTGAAGCCAGAGAAGCACTAGTAACCGAAGCAAATGTCTCCGGTGGTGTAGTGAAGGAGTCGTGTGACGTATCAGTAGCAGCGCCAGACTCGGTTACTGTTGGACCAATAACACCAGATGCAATGAGTGTACGGTCTAGCGGCGCTGAATTCGAAACAAATTTCTCATCTGAATACTGGTTGTCAAGCCTTCTCGGCCAAACAAACACATTGCCAGTAGAAAAATCTTTAAAATCGCGTTGGAGCTTTTTGGTTTTAATTTGTTGTAGCTTCAGGGCATATGTGTTTACTTGACTATACAGGTTGTCAAGTTTCAAAGTGCAAAAGGGGTAACAGAAATTTTTTCTAAGGTCTGTATTGAGGTCGTTGACCTTAGAAATCAGTTCAGCTTCGAGCGGTTCAAAGTAATCTATTAAAAGTTTCATGTGCTTGTGGCTGGCTTCAATATTAATGTCCTGCCATTTTTTCAGAAGCGAAGGGTGTGTATCACCATAAGTTGGCATAACTAGTATGCGCATGCCTCTAGGAATTAATTTGTAGTGAAGACATGCCTCTAAATGCTTACGCTGCCAAGCCATTCTCTGCAGTTTATACAAGTCATTTTCTAGTATTTTCATACTAGAATCGAAAAGTTCAATATTAGAAATGTCATTGTCTTTTACACTTGGAGCAGCTACTTTCAGATCCAGAGCCAATAAAGGGTTCGACTTACTAGAAGTTATGGCTGTCCATTGTTGCTCATTAGTCAATCGCCTCGGTTCCGGATTGTAGTCCAACTCGAGTTCCATATTTTAACTCTGAAATTATTTCTGATGAATAGCTGCATACTTGAGCTGATTGGGTAGCTATCACATACCTACATCAGCTTTATTACAAGCTAAGTACAAACTTGCATATTTATAAAATAGTACTGCATTCTATTTTTTCTGTTTTATTGTTTCATTGAATTTTGTGTTAAAAATAGTACTGCTTTTTTTGCTTATTTATTTGTTTCACTGAAAATTGTGAGCTCCCTCTCGGTCTGCAGTTAGTGGGTTTATTCTTCTCACTTCATTGATATTCGGTACTGGAGTCTTAGCCTAGAGGGTTTCTCTGTGCTTTTATGTCTTAGATCCTTATCTCTATAATTATTTCTGCTGAATAGCTGCATACCTGAGCTATTTGGTTAGCTGTTACATACCTACATCAACTTTATTACAAGCTAAGTACGAAGTTGCAGTGTTATAAAATAGTACTGCATTTAATTTTTTTCTGTTTTATTGTTTCATTGAATATCGTGTTAAAATAGTGCTGCATTTATTTGCTTATTTATTTGCTTCACTGAAAATTGTGAGCTCTCTCTCTTTCTGCAGATAGTGGATTTATTCTTCACACTTCTTTGATATTCACTTCATTGATATTCAATGTTGAATTCTTAGCCTAGAGGGTTTCTCTGTGCTTTTACGTCTTAGTCACTTATCTCTGAAATTATTTCTCCTGAATAGCTGCATACTTGAGCTGTTTTGTTAGCAGTTACATACCTACATCAACTTTATTACAAGCTGACATAAGTACAAACTTGCAATGTTATAAGATAGCACTGCATTTTATTTCTTTATTTTTTATTCTTTCATTGAATATTGTGTTAAAATAGTACTGCATTTATCTGCTTATTTATTTGTTTCACTGAAAATTGTGAGCTCTCTCTCTGTCTGCAGTTAGTGGGTTTATTCTTGTCACATCATTGATATTATTGTTGAAGTCAGAGCCCAGAGGGCTTCCCTGTGCCTTTACATCTTAGTCCCTTATCTCTGAAATTATTTCTGTTGAATAGCTGCATATCTGAGCTGTTTGGTTAGCTGTTGCATACATACATCAACTTTATTACAAGCTGAGATAAGTACAAACTTGCAGTGTTATAAGATAGTACTGCATTTTTTTCTGTTTTATTGTTTCATTGAATATTGTGTTAAAAATAATACTGCATTTATCTGCTTATTTATTTATTTCACTGAAAATTGTGAGCTCTCTTTCTGTCTGCATTTAGTTTTCCCACCCTCCTTGTTCTTGTTTTGGTATTAATCTTGGTGGTTTTGGAATTGACTGCCCCTCCTGTAAATTTGTGTTTGAGCACTCCTCCTGGGCCCATCTCATTTGCTCACTCAACCGAGTACAGTGAGATCATACTTTGATTTCAGACACTCCTACCATTCCGATCTCTTCAGCTGTATTCCAGCTCTATCCTAGTCTAGTCTCATTAGCTCATCCTGCCTAATACAGACAACATTTGAGTAGGTATACCCACTTAGGCCCTGAACTTGTCTGATTGAAGACTGCTGGAAAAGGTCTCAGTTCTGAGGTTTTTTACTGGTTAACTGGGTAATTTGTTTAATTCAATTTGCTCCTTTTCTATTGTTATATATAAAAAAAATAAATCTGCACTTTATCTGATTTTACTGTATTTGTGTTTCTTCCTACTTTATTGCGTTATTTTGCTTTTGCCTCTTCTTAAAAGTACTCAATTGTGTTTATTCTGCTGCATTTATTACTGCTTGGTAGTAGCCTGATTAAATTGTAACTGTTATTCTAAGTCTTTTGGTTAAAGCACTTGCGCTTCAGACCAGATGTTTTACATAACGAAGGTTTGTGGTCTGCACTGTTGTGGCAGAACAAGTAGCTTACATCCTTCTAAGTTGGTAATTGCTGACTGACGGCTTAGTGTCTGTTATTCTGAAAGTGTATTAGTTTTGGTTTAAGCGCTTGGGCTCCAGGCCAGTTATTTTATATTAAGAAGGTTTGTGGTCTGCACTCTTGTGGAAGAAGAGGCTAGATTCTACCCTTCTGAGCTGGGAATTTCTGGTTAAAGGCTTACTGTGCCTGCTTATTTGAACTGTTTTTCTGATATTGGAGTGCCTTGTCTGCTGTAGCATAGACTAGATTGAGGCCTGCTGAATCTAGCTTTGTTTGTATAACTTGAGCACTAATCCAGGCCATCTTTTTTAGAGAAGGTTCCCCTGCACCCTAGTGGCAGGAGTGTGCGGTTAGAACTTGTCTGATTGAAGACTGCTGGAACAGGGCTCAGTTTTGAGTTTATTTACTGGTTAATTGGGTAATTTGTTTAAATCAGTTTGTCATTGTCTATTGTTATAATAATAAAAAAAATTGCACTTTATTCATCTGCTTTCACTGTAATTGTGTTTCTTCACACTTTATTGCCTTATTTTGCTTGCGCTTCTTTTTAAAAGTACTCAATTGTATTATTATGCTGCAGTTATTACTGCTTCATAGTAGCCTGATTAAATTGTAACTGTTATTCTAAGCCTTTTGGTTTAAGCACTTGGGCTTTAGACCAGTTGTTTTACATTAAGAAGATTTTTGGACTGCATTGTTGTGGCAGGAGAGGTAGCTTACATCCTTCTAAGTTGGGAATTGCTGACTGACGGTTCAGTGTCTGTTATTGTAAAAGCGCATTAGTTCTGGTTTAAGCATTTGGGCTTCAGGCCAGTTATTTTACATTCAGAATGTTTGTGGTCTGCACTCTTGTGGGTGGAGAGTTCAGATTCTGCCTTTCTGAGATGGGAATTTCTGGTTAAAGGCTTATTGTGCCTGCTTATTTGAACTGTTTCTTTCTGATGTATGTGCTCCTTGTTTGCTGTAGCCCAGAAGTTAGTAGTTTATTGGCCATTTTGGGCTAATTTCTATCTCTTTTATTTCCCTGCTATAAAAACTAATTTGTGCATTTTTGCACTTGTGTTCTGCTCAGCAAGTGCCTGCCAGGTATCTTGCAGAATTCTACAGCAGCAGAGAGACAAAAGAGAGACTTTGGAGTGATTAAGTATCATTTTTCTGCATTTTCTTGCTGTCTTTAACTAATTCCGCCTAAAACGCCAATTTTTTTAGTGTTTCTGTGATTTAAAAAGCTTGTTTTCAGCTACATATTGTACTTATTTTCTGCCTGCACTTGAAGAAAGTCATTTTTGTGTTTAAATAATCTGTTTAACTGTTGTATGATACACACTAAAGTGCAATAGCCATTTCTGTGCATTTAAAGTGCTTTTTTATTGTATCTGCCTTATTTTCTGCAAAAAAAACAAACAAAAAACTCAAAAAGTATACTTGTTTCCCACCTTTCTGAACTAGTATAGTCCAGTTTTCAGGTTATTCCTGAATTCAGGTCTGTGTTACAAGTTTCTGTGTTGCCCATACCTTATTTGGATAGAAGGAAGTTTCTCTGTTCTCCTGTGAGAGAGGGGAGCTTTGAACAACTTAACTGTCCCTGGACTAGTGGTTTCAGCCCAGACATTAGTAGTTTATTGGCTATTTTGGACTAATTTCTATCTCTTTCATGTCCCTGCTATAAAAAACGCATTTGCACAGTTTTGTGGACCAGGTAGTGCCGGTTAGCTAGGGTTAAACTATTCCCAGCTCCACAAAGTCTACTCTTCAATTTTAACTAGACAGACTTTCAACTTAAGCACTCAAACCATTAATTTCACAGCCCAGCACTTGTTAAAAACTCATAGCAAGCACTAAATTACCCTAGCATTCAAGCCCCCTATACTGTCCATAAGGACAAGGCTCTCTATTCATACCTACCAGCCATTCAGCAAAAAAGCTCACTTTACCTATTCAGGCATGTCCAAAGGGCAGTTTCAGGTTTACTCTCCAGTCCAACTGGTAAATCTGGGCATTTTGAGGCAATGTTACAACTGCCTCATGTACCCAGACAACCCTCTCCTCCTACCACCAAACACTAATATATGCGAGATATGCAATTATACAGCCAAACTGGAGGCAAAGCTCTCTCAACCCAAGAATGGAACTGACAGTCAAGAGGAGAAGGGAAATACTTGCAACACACCACCAGTCTCACATAGACCTATTAAACCAACACCGGCAAATAACACACATAAATACACGAAAACATACTCGGAGGCTCTAAATAAAAATCTGCAAAAGTAACAGAGACCTCCAAAGCAGACATCCAAGCAACCTCCACACCCCATCACAAACCATGAAACACATACTTCACATAATCAGTGTGCCATGCAATCACAGCCCTTAAGGCAAAATAACATACTCAACACACTAGTAATAGGTGACTCTATAGTCAGGCACACTGATGTCCCACTAACTAGGCTGGACAAGGAGAAGGGTTCAGTTAGCTGCCTGTTGGGTGCCAGGATCCACCACGTAATACAAGCATTCATGTCGCTCCAGAACAAGTACAAATACGATTCTGTCATTGTCCATGTTGGTGTGAATGACCTGAGATGTACCTCCCTGGACTACATGAAAAGAGACATGGAAGAGCTTTCTGATCATTTAGCCCAGGCTGGTATGACCCTGACGCTGAATAGCATCCTGCCTCACCAAGAATGATGCCACAGTATAAAGAAAAAATGATCAATTTCAACAATTGGCTAAGTTTCTGGTGTCATTCAAAGGGGATCCAGTATCTGTCCTCCTGGAATGACATGCTTGACAAGCTACGTTGCTTCACAAGAGATGGCTTGCACCTGTCACCCTTAGGCTTTTGAATATTGGCCAAGGCTTTTGCCGCCCCCATAGTGCCTTTTTTAGGCAAGGCTGAAAAGACAAACCCACCACCCTAAATAGCACAAGTCACCAAACACTGAGGGTAATGCTACTCAATGCCAAAAGTCTAAACCTCAAAATGTATGCACTTGAGGCACTCTTCAGTATGAAGAACATCAATATCTGTGCAGTAACAGAAACCAGGTTTAAGGCTGCAGAGAGCACCCCAGCACTACCACGCTATAACTCATACCATACTTTTTGGCCACAGAACACGGCCAAAACCCAAAAGGCGGGGATGTATCCATATTAATTTAAGGATACCCACACCTTCAGGTTAGTTGTGCAGCACTATGCCTCAGAGATCATCCACGTGCAACTAACAATGGGCAAAACTTCATTTCAAATTGTAGCTTGCTACAGATCACCCACCTTGACCCAGGACCCCCATTCCGGATTTCTGGAACATATGAACATCCTACCAAACACCCTAATATTGGGTGATTTCAATTACCGAAACATTAACTGGAGAACTACTCAAGTACTAACTCCCTTGCCCAACACTTCCTATAATTCATAAACTTGAATGCCCTGGATTAACTGGTCAACACCCCCACCAGAGGTGACAATATATTGGCCCTGGACATCACGAACATGGGCGACCGGTGTTCCACACTGGAGGTCAACCCCTCACTGGTTAGATCAGACCATAGACTAATCACTTTGGATATCCACATTTTGCCTCACCCCCAATCAAGGAAACCACCCTGAAAAACTTTTCAAAAGCAAACTTTACATTACTCAAGACCGAGGTGGAAAGGTTCTCAGCACCCATGCTAAAGGACAATGCTGTCCAAGCTGCTGAATCCCTTACAAAGGCACTCTATGAGCACCTGCAAGAATGCATGGATCGTGCTATCCCAAGCAAAACCAAGACTCACTCCTCCAAGAAAAAGAAACCAGTCTGGTGGACCCCTGCCATAACCAAGCTATACAATAGAAGGAGGAAACTAATACAGAAAAGAGTAAAATCCCAAGAAGGAAAGACATCCCTGATCAGCGTCAGCAAGAAACTACGATTCCTCATAAAATCATCCAAGGCTAGCTTCAAAAGAAAAATTGCCAAGGACTCCAAAGATAATCACAAAGCATTCTTCAGCTATGTCAAGAACCTAAGTGGAAACTCTCAGGTCTTCTCTGAGTTAGTGCAGAATGGCACAAAATACACTGAACCGACTGATATTGCTGACATTCTGGCATACAGGTTTAGTGCAAACTTCACCCCCCCTCTCACCCCCTAAATGGCTCATAACCATACCAGAAGAATGTAGAGCCCCGGCAATCACTGACAAACAGGTTAAAACAGCCCTATCCAAAGCCAAAAACACAGCTTCAATGGTACCGGATAGTGTCCCAGGCTGTGTCTTACACGAGCTCCAAAAGTAACTAACCCCTCACCTAAACACACTGTTTAAACTCAGCCTGCCTACAGGCTATGTACCTATAGGGTGGAGCACAGCAACAGTTATCCCACTCCACAAAGGTGGAGCCACAATGGACCCCAGGAACTATCACCCTATAAGCTTGACTAGCCTGGTCTGCAAAGCTATGGAGCGCATCATCATGGAACTCATTAACAGAGACACTGGGAACTTCCAAACATTGGACCCTACCCAGTTTGGCTTTGTTAAGGGCAGCTTATGCCTCCTAAATTTGGTGGACTTCTTTGACAATGTTACCAAGGCTTTAGACGAGGAAAGGAGGTCCACACAGCCTACCTAGACCTCACAAAGGCTATCAACACCATTCCCCATTCTGGTATTATAGACAAGCTCACCAGCCTGAACATAAACCCCTACATCACGAGATGGGATGCCAATTGGCTTATGGATAGAACCCACACGGTGAGAGTTGCAGGCTCTAGGTCTGACTCTAAACCGGTTACAAGTGGTGTCCCCCAGGGCTCAGTCCTGGGACCCCTTCTGTTTGGTATATACTTCTCAGAGGTACAGGCAAGCACAGGAGGACTATGGCTGACCAAGTTCATAGACAACCTCAAATGGGGGCCATAATTGACTTTCTGGCTGATAGAGACATCCTCCAGAAGGGTCTCACTGAGACGGATACCTGGTGTCAAAATCATGGCCTCAAGCTAAATGCCAAAAAGTGCATAGTTATCCCCTTTGGAAAAACAAAGTACCTATGAACTACCACATATGTGGTAGTCCCCTAAATAGAAAAAATGTAATAAGGGATCTGGGGACCCAAGTAGATAGTAATCTCTCCTTTGGTAATCATAATGCCAAGGTGGTTGAAAAATCCTTCTATGTGGCCCAGCTAATAACAAAAGGGTTCACATCTAGAACAAAAGAGGTTATTGTGTCCCTCTTCTCATCACTTATTAGACCCATCATAGAGTACAATGCCCCATTTGGGATGTACCTTACAAGACATCTGCAACAGCTGGAAAGACCACAGAAGTACCTCACCAAGTGGATTACTGGCCTCAAACAGATGCCATATGCAGCCCGACTGAAGAAACTCCAGCTGTACTTGGTTGCATACCGCTTACTCAGAGGTGATCTCTGCCTGACATGCAAGGCCATGTCTAACCCAGAATTGATGGACATGCTCCACCTAAAAAAAAAAAAATCCCTGAGAGCCACACGCTTTAGGGATCTAAACCTCACCACAATGATAAATAGGACATGGTGGCGGGATAGATTCCTGTCCCAGAGACTCCCAATGCTTTGGAACATGATTCCAATCTACATTAGGCAGAGCCCCTCACTAACACTCTTCAAGAGAAACCTTGACAAGTGTATGGGAAACAGAAAATTTACCCCGGGGATCATTGTAGAGGCTCTGCTGGACAGAGGTACAGGGAACTAATGGCTCTGCTGGACAGAGGCACATGGAACTAATATAAGGGTATGGCGAAGCCAACACATTCTAGCTAGGCTTATAGATGCCCACAGGCAGATAGCCTAGTATTTACCTATGAACCTATGAACCTATATACTAATCATGTGAAACTCTATCTTGAGACACACAGATGTGGCCTTCACCAGGCTAGACAAGGGGAAAATCACGGTAAGTTGCTTGTCAAGTGTTAGAATCCTCCATATCATGCACGCACTCAAGTCTCTTAACAACAGGTACTCTTTTGACACTGTCATAGTCCATGTTGGTGTGAATGACTTGAGACATACCTCTCTGGACTATATGAAGAGAGACATGATTGAGCTCACTGAATATGTGTCCCAGGCAGATATGTCCCTATTGTTAAGCAACATCCTACCATCATTCAGAATGATCCCTCAATGCAAACATAAAATGATTGACTTTAACAATTGGCTTAGTTTCTGGTGTCATTCCCGGGGGATCCAGAACCTGAGAGCCCGGAAGGACATGATTGACAGACCACAATGCTTTGACAGAGATGGCCTTCATCTGTCTCCCATGGGCTTCAGGCTTCTGAGAAAGGATCTTGCTTCCCCTATACTGGCTTTTTTAGGCAAAGTCATGAGCACAAAATTACCAGCGTGAAAAATTCTTCTAAATGAAACTTAAAGGTTATGCTGCTAAACGCTAGGAGTTTTAGCATGAAACTGCACTCATTGCAATCACAATCATTCCTCACCCTGGAGGATGCTGACATTTGTGCATTCACAGAAACCTGGTTCAAACTGCAGAGAGCACCCCAGTCGTACCAGGGTACTCATCCTACCATACTTTCAGACCCCAAATGGAGGGCTACAAAGCCAAAGGAGGTGGAGTTTCAATATTTAGCAAAGACAAAGACAAAAAAAAAATATATATATATATATGTTTTGTTTGTATGAATAGTATAAGCTTATTGTACTACCATTGTTCATAGGTTCATAGGTTGGTACTTGGCTATCGGCCCTAGGGCCTATACAAGCCTAGCCATAACAACTCCCTGGCTATTTCTTCCCACAGTATTTACTTCTCTGGACCCCTTTCTAGCAGGGTGACTGATGTGATCCCCGGGGTGAATTTCCTATCTCCCATCCAATCGTCAAGGTTCCTTTTGAAGAGGGAACCTTGATGATAGGATGGGAGATATGCTTTTATATACAATGTCAAGGAACGTATGTTTGAACTCCTATTGTAATTATCGTATGTACAAATGTATAAATATGTACTCTTCCTTGGAGCTTTTTTCCCTGGGTCTCCACTGAAAATGGGCTGGACCAGTAGGACACTACACAGTTATGAAATCTAAATAAATAATAAATAATAATATACACACCCCCAGGCTGGTCAAACAGTATGATGTACAGGTGACACTCAAAGTGCAGTTAACTACTGACAAAACAGCTATTCAAATCATAGCTAGTTACAGACCCTCAACCATGACTCAGGACACCCACTCCACCTATCTGGACTTACTTGAATCCATCAAGATTCAGTCTTCTACCCTGATCCTGGGTGACTTTAACTTCCCAACCATAGAGTGGAAGACCTATTCTAGTCCAAACATGAATGCCCAGAGGTTCCACAACTTCGTCAATTCCAGTACATTGGATCAGCTGATTGACACCCCCACAAGAGGTGAAAATATCCTGGACCTGGTACTAACCAACATGAATAGGCAATGTAGTACCCCTACAGTGTCAACCTCCTTGGTAAGATCTGACCATAAACCAATCACTTTTGAAGTCACCATCTCCCCTGACCCCGCCCCCCCAATCAGGGTCAAGCAAAAAAAGTTTCCAACGCTGACTACAATTTTCTGAGAGCAGGTATAAGCAGCTTCACAGCCACCGTCCCTTCAGTTGTAACTAGCACTAATGTCTATGCCTATGCCAAAAAAATATACGAGCACCTACACAGCTGTATGGACTCAACAGTACCTGACAAGACCAAATCATCTTCCTCGAGGAAGAGTAAATCTGTGTGGTGGACAGCAGCAATATACAAACTCTATAATAAAAGGAAAAAAATTACTGTCCAGAACCAAGAAGGAGCAGATGCCAAGTTGGATGCAATCGCTCCTTTGTCTGTACAAACAAAAAAGGTCACTGGTGAAATCTTCTAAGGCTAACTTTGAGTCCAAATCAGCCAGTTCACTAAGGACAATCTCAAGGCCTTCTTCACGTACATCCACAGTCTCAAAAGTAATACCCAAATCTGCTCTGAAATGGTAGTTAAGAATATCACATATATAAAAACCATAGCTACAGCCAACCTGCTGCAGACAGGTTCAATGAAAACTTCACCCCGCTGTCCCCCCATCAGTAAAGCAGGACATACCCAGCACCTGCCTCCATTCCCTCGTCAGCAGGGAGGAAGTATTTAATGCCTTCTGAAAGATAAAAAATACAGTGTCCCTGGAACCTGACAACATCCCTGGTTGTGTCCTACATGAACTCAAGGATAAGCTCTCAGCTCCATTAGGCACCCTATTCAACCAACTGTCATCCCTGTACCCAAACGTGAAGTGTCCACTGACACATGCCATTATAGGCCCATCAGCCTAATTAGCCAGATCTGCAAGGCCATGGAATGCATTATCATGGACCTTATAAACAAGGACATTGGCTACCCCCAAAAGCTTGACCCCACACAGTTTGGTTTTCTCAAAGGGAGATCATGCCTGTTAAACTTAGTTGACTTCTTTGAAACAGTCACCAAAGTCTGCACCACCTACCTTAACCTAGCCAACCTTTCGACATTATTCTCTACCTGGGCATACTAGATAAACTCTCCCAGCTAGGCATCAATCCATATGTTACCAGATGGGTAGCTAACTGGCTCCCTGATAGAACCCACTCAGTCAAAATACGGGAACCCACCTCTAGCAGTAGACCCATAATGATCAGTGTACCCCAAGGATTGGTCTTGGGGCCTCTACTGTTTGGGATATACTTTTCTGAGATGCAAGTCAAAACCTGTGGTCTGTGGCTGACCACGTTTGCAGATGATTGCAAGCTGGGAGCAGTCTTAAATTCCCATTGTGATGTGAATATCCTCCAAGAGGGCCTTACCCAAACTAATGACTAGTGCTAGAAGCATGGCACCAAACTGAATGCCAATAAATTCATCATTACCCCCTTTAGGGAAAATGGTGGCCCCACTAATTATCACATTAATAACAGTGTACTAAGTATGCAATCAGTCATAAGGGACTTGGGCATCCTGGTTGATAGCAACCTGACATTTGACCAGCACATTGCCTCTGTTGTATGGAAGACTTTCTACATAGTCCACCTCATACGTAAGGGTATTTCATCCAGGAACAAGGAGGCCACAACATCCCTGTACTCCTCCCATATCAGACCCATTATCAAGTACAGTGGCCCCTTCAGCAGGTACCATGCAAAGAACATGCAGCAGTTAGAAAGACCACAGAGGTTCCTGACCAGGACAATCCAGGGTCTCAAACATCTATCCTATTCAGATAGGCTAACAGCCCTGTCCCTGTACTCAGTCTCATACAGACTGCTCAGAGATGATTGTGTCTGGCATACAAGGCCACCTCAGACCCAGCCTTGATGGAGTTGTTGCATATCCATAAGTCAAACTCCACTAAAATAACCCTCATGCAAGGACCCAACCTAGTCTGTGACATTATTAGAAACTATTGGCGGGATAGATTTGTTTTTATATAGATCATGGTTTTGGTGACATGCACTTTTTTATATGTTTTTATATGTATTTGTATTTGATTGATACGTACAAGCAGTTTTCAAATGACTATATAATGATTTATTTGTACATATGTATATACATATTTACACACATAATATTTGTATATATATTTTTTGATGGACATACACACACATATATATACACACAAATTCACATGGGTTATGAATGTAAAATGATACATGGTTTTTAAAAGTTTTTTAAGAGTTTAAGAATGTATTGAGTTGAATACTTTTGTTCATATCATGAAAGATAGCCAGTTCACTTCATTTTAGCACATTGTTCAATTATCCTATTACTTGATCAATTATCAATTATCTTATTGTTTTGGAAAATGTATAAAAGGCATTTAGTGTGTCGTGGTATTTGATTCTGATGAGGTCTCCAATTCCTGGAGATGAAAGCGCTAAATCCATTTGTTAATAAAGATGGTTTGTGACATCTTCGGAATTATTTTTTGAACTTCTGGACGTGGTGTTGGTGCAATGGTGTATTTTTTAGGAAGACAGCCTACATTGTAGCTCGGACTACCGTGGAATTTGTATGTTTTACTTGTCTTTGGTTCCTAGTTTCTTTTTTCGGTAGTCCGGTCTCGAGGAGTCCCCGTTTTTCTATTTTGGAATTTCTGAATTGTTTCAACACCTACCTTGTGTTTTTTTCAAACATGGACAGCAGTAGCTTAATGGCAGAACTCATTAAAGTGATCCAAAATTACTCGCAAACGGATTACTCCCCAGTGCCAACTTCGAGGGAAGACATTCCATGCGCACAGAGCAGCCCGTCCGTTAGGGAGGAAGCGGAAGCGATACCAGATGTTGGGGCAGACGTATGTACTATGAACAGGAGAACCATGCTGAAGGAGCCAGAATTGCGACCTAACCGCCGGGAGGTTCGTACAGGGGTTTCTAACCAAAGAAACCAAACTACAACAGACAAAGTTGGTTCTAATGATTTTGTTCACACATACCAGGACATCGACTTTGATAGTTGGTTAAATTCAACCTTTACCAACAACGCTAAATGTCGGGAAGACAACAGAAGCGATGGCCTAGGCTACAAAGAGAAATGCAAGGCTTTAAAAACTCTTTTAACCAGGTACAAGTCTTTATCCTTAGAAAATTGGTATTTCAACAAATGTCTGCATGACAAAATTGTACCAAAAGGGTTGAGAATAAACAAATTTCCCAATAATATAAATGGCATTACTGATACTGAGTTCTTTAAAAGTATCTGTGACATTTTCAATGACTGCGGACTGGCTATACTGAGGGTGTTAATTAAACACAATGAAAAAAGAATGGAAATGGACAAAAAGGACACTGACAAACTTTATAAAGAAATTAATGATGATTTATTGTTTTCTGTACAAGAATATAAAAACATTTATTTTAGATCTTTGCATGATGTGGATTATGTTATTACACGTAGTTACAACAGGAAATTATCTAAATTTGAAAGGGACATAAATGAGTATAGATTAGGTCTGGCTTATAGTTGTGATAAGAAATTTACTAATAGAACCTATAGGGGTTATGAGAAACAGAACTATGATTTAGATTTACAATTTCAGGATAATCATAGGAATAGCAATAGGAACTTTAACAGAGAACATGATGAGAATTTGTATGAACATGAGTATGATTTATGTGACGATGGTTTCAACAATAATGAAGGGACCCCTTTAGGGGGGGTGGGACCGAGGAGGTCAGAAAGGCAGAGAAATCGGTTACAACAACCATCTTATGCCCAAGTTACAGGAGCCAACAACTACAACCCCCACAGAAGAACAGATTACAGATAGAACAGCTTATTTTAGGTGAATTTGGGGATGACACACCTACATATAAACCTGTATCTATGTATGTACACAATGATTTTTTTATTTTTAACTATACAGATTTGAAAATAGATGATGTGCACTTCAAGTTATTCACCAAAGG
The DNA here is from genome assembly GCF_019279795.1 of Protopterus annectens. Taxonomy (NCBI): domain Eukaryota; kingdom Metazoa; phylum Chordata; order Ceratodontiformes; family Protopteridae; genus Protopterus; species Protopterus annectens. The sequence continues at coordinate 1,846,509,946 of NC_056733.1, forward strand.
ATTTACTTTTGTACCGATTACTAAGCCCAGTATAGATAATATCCTGTTGGATATAAGACTTTTCACTAGGAAGCTCAACCTGTTACAGATGTTTGGAAAGGGCAAGTCACACTATATGAGTAATAATCTAAGTAGACATAGTGTTTACAATCCTCCCCTCCATCAAGATATTCAGAATTTTGAAAATATACTTAACAATAGAATTAGAAGGGAATTTAAACAGAATGTGAACACGAATGTCAGTAACTTAATGGATGAAGAGAAGAAACTTTTATACGAGCTTAGTGAAAACAACAATATCCGGGTTATGAAACCGGACAAAGGTGGTGGTGTTGTCCTTATGGATAGTTGGGACTATGAGAACAGAATGTTAGAGATATTAAATAATGACAAATGTTATAGTTCAGTTTCTAAAAATGAAATTAATATTTCATATCACAAAATAGATTACATTATAGAGGACAATTTATCTCAAGGGCTCATAGACATTGAGTTATGGAAGTTTTTGAAAGTCAGCAAACCAGTCATCCTCATGATCTTTGGTATACCAAAGACCCATAAGAATATCCAAAATCCCCCGATGAGACCAATTGTCTCATCACAAGGTTCAAAAACCCAGCCCTTGGCCATATACGTAGATAGCAAACTTAAGAATTACTACATGAAATATTCACACATTTTGGTAGATTCTTGGGATTTCCTACAAAAAATTAGTAAGGATCCTTACAGTGTGGATATGAAATTTATTACTATTGATGTTAAAGATTTATTTTCAGTCATACCTCACAACATTGGAATGGACTGGTTTGAGAACATGTTAACAGAAATGAATTTATTGACACCTAATGAATTTAAACTAGTCTTAGAGTGTATGGAGTTGGTACTCAAAAACAACTTTATATTTTTCCATGGCGATTATTATCACCAAAAAGAGGGAGTAGCTATGGGGGCAGCATGCGCCCCCATTTATGCTAATATCGTAATGTTACCCTGGGAAAGACAATATGTTTTTGATACCGAATTTTTTACTCATATCAAAAGTTATTATTGATTCCTTGACGATATATTTATTTTATGGGAAGGCCCTGTTGAAGCCATTGATAGATTTATTACTTTTATTAACCAGAGTACTAACTTTTTATGTTTTACTCATCACATAGATTCACACAAAATTAACTATCTTGATGTAATGCTACGAAAAGACTACCCATACAATATGTACAAATCTATTATCTACAGAAAA